>NC_043715.1:3497514-3522235 GCF_006229205.1 Suricata suricatta
GGGGGGGGGGGGGCACGCTGAGGACAGTGGAGGCAGGGTCACTGCTGTGGAAAGCCGGGGAGGGAGGTGGAGTAGCCAGGAGGGGTCTCTGTGTGGCCTTTCCCTGACCTGGTCTGGGTGAGACCCTGTCGTCTGGGCAGTGGGGACAGAGCCTCTGTGGCCTCCACCGCCTGCTGGCAAGGGTTTCCTCCAGCACCCCGGAAAGCTCGGTGACAGAGCGGCGTCCGTGAGGGTCCTAACTCCACGGGCAGGCTCGGCTCCGAGCGGCCACAGAATATCGTGGAAAGAGCCTTCCAGCCGTGTGACCCGGGGCAGGTGCCGTTCCCCCCCACCCCCGCCCCAAGCCTCAGGATCCTCATCCGAAGCATGACCACCTGCAGCTCGGCCCTGGGCGGCCT
The DNA here is from genome assembly GCF_006229205.1 of Suricata suricatta. Taxonomy (NCBI): domain Eukaryota; kingdom Metazoa; phylum Chordata; class Mammalia; order Carnivora; family Herpestidae; genus Suricata; species Suricata suricatta. The sequence goes on from NC_043715.1 coordinate 3,497,913, forward strand.
GGGGCCACAGGGCCCAGCCAGGACGCCTGTGCGGCAGGTCGTCAGAAGCCTAGTGTCCGCCACGCGGCAGGGGCGCCATGGCCAGACCCCCCCCCCCTGCCCCGCGTGCCAGGGGCGGCTCCTCATCCGCCTCTCGCCCTGTCCTTGGCTTCTCTGCACTAACACAGGTTCTCAGTCAAGAAGGTCTCGCAGGCTCTTTTTTTTTCCTTCAAGCAAATAGAAACTTAACCAGCTAAACAAAACCAAGTCCATTTATAGCGAAGTCCCGCCAGAGCAAACGTTTGCAACCCCCCGCATGTAAACAGGCAGCGGCTTGTGTCTTGGAAAGCCACGGCATCTTCGTGTTGGTCCGGGCCCTTCTCTCCGCCGGGAGGTACTTTTCCATCTGCCCTCCTTTCTCCCGGTGGAGCCCGAGGAGGTGGGGGGCCGTCTGGCGCCGGGCCAGGGCTGGGCACCGCGCCGCTGGCCACGGGAGGGGCTGCGAGCGGCCCCTTGACCTGGTTGTGGCCCCGTGGCTTTGGTGACACACGTGGAGTGAGTCTCCAGTGTGCATGTCAGGAGCGCTCACCTGGAAACACAGAGTCCCAGGTGCCCGGGGCCTACCCGGCTGGCCGCCACTCCCCCAATCACCATGCCCAGCACAGAATTGGGATGGTTTTTATTTCCTTCCTTCTTTTTTCGTGGGGCTCCAACTCATGACTCTGAGGCCAAGAGTCGCGTGCTCTGCCGGCTGAGCCAGGAACCCCTGGGTTTTCTCAGTAACTTACTGGAGCGAAATTCACACAAGATTCACCATTTTAAAGGAACAGTCGCGGGGCCCTGCCTGCCCCCAGGGTGCCGCCCCCCAAACCGAGAGGCCCTGTGCCCGCAGCTCCCCCCACCCCCACTGGCCACCGCCCGTCCGCTCCGCCTCTCCAGATGCTTCTCCCAGACGGACTCGCACACATGCGGTCACCCACCCCCGCAGAGCGCGTCTTCAGGGGCCGAGCGTGTTGGAACCTGGGTCAGGGCGCCGCTCCCCAGCCTCGTGTCTGCATACACGTGACGCACGTCTGCCACAGCCCCACAGCCACCCCCGGAGCCCGTCCCCGACCCCTGCACCCCCTGCCCAGATTGCTGGCCCCCGGCCACCCCGAGGGCCACTCAGGCTGGCAGCCAGCGTCCTGTCCGGAGTGCAGTCTCCGCTCTGGCCGGTCCCTGCTCTGGGCGTCGCTCACGCCCAATGTCCACGCATGTACGTGTGTGCACATGTGTGCGCGTTACGGCCGCATGACGCTGCTGGGCACGTGGCCCTTTTTCACTAAACGGTGTGTCCTGGGGGTCATTTCACATCTACACAGAGGCCTCTATCGTGTTCCCCGCTGCACACGGTGTCTCTGCACACGGTTCCACGGGACACAGTTCTGCTGCACACGGTGCCACCGCACAGGGTTCCATGGCACACAGTTCTGCCGCACACGGTGCCACCACACACGGTTCCACGGGACGCGATTCTGCCTCACACGGTGTCTCCGCACAGGGTTCCACGGCACATGGTTCTGCCGCACACGGTGCCACGGGACACAATTGTGCTGCACAGGGTGCCACCGTGCACCTGCCATGCCTACAGGGGAGGGGGGCCCCAGCCCCCTGGGTGCTGTGACCCTCAGGCCTGCCCGCACCCCCACACCAGGCCTGGCCAAGCCCTGGGCCCGCGCTGGACGGGAGAGGGAGGCCAGGGGAGTCCTCTGGTTTCTTGGCCTCTAACCTCCAGCATCAACACCTGACACAGCGTTTGTACTTGATGGACAGGGTGGGGCGGGGGAGAAGCCTATTAATTCAATGAATGAGAAAGTGAATGGCTACTTCTCTCTCATTGGTTAAGGCCTAGATCAAACATCACCTCCTCCAGGAAGCCTTCCCTGGGGCTCAGCCCTTCCTCTGGGCCCCACAGGCCCCTATGCTCGGTGCAGCCATAAGCCCCCTGGTTGGGTCTGATGGGCGCTGTGCCGGCAGCCACCACACTGGCCTCCGCTGCACCTCGCATCCCCGGGAGGGGGCAGGGCCCCAGGCACAGCGGTGACCCGAGAGCCAGCAGTGCCTGGCACACAGCCAGGGGGCAAACAGGGGTGAAGTTCACGTCTACTGCCATCAGTGCCACATCCAAGCTCAACAAAGTTTCTGTTTCCACGCAGTTCTGCAGTCACACCCGTTTTGCAGCATCTTCCCTGAGGCCACACGGTTCTTAACTGGAGCCCCGGCCCACCCCAGGTGACCCCACCTCTGCAGCTCTCCCCCACCCTGTCGGGGCTGGAAGGGACCACCTGCGCAGAGCATGCTGGGGGCCCGAGGTCGTGAGCTGAGGTTCGGGGGGAGGTGGGAACATGGCCTGCGTCCCGGCACGGACGCCAGCCTGGAGCGGGAGGACAGAGGGGAAGAGGTCACCCCACGGCCGTGTTCTGTCTCACACGCTCTGTGTAAGAACCAAGGCTGGGGACCAAGCCTCGGCAGTGGTGGGGGGAGGGGGGGGCTGGAGAAAGAGCCGGACCCTACTTAAAGCCGTTCCCCCATCCCCGGCGCCTCCTGAGGCCCCAACATCCGGGTTGTGACCTTCCCCCCTCACCTCTCCTGCGGAGACAGTGGGAGGGGGGGACACGCTCACTGAAGGGAGACTCAGGATGTCAAGGGCCTCGATGGGAGAGAAGCACGGGGAGGCCGAGGTGATGCACCCTCGTGAGCACATCCACGCCGCGGGTCCCCCGCTGACCGCAGGGTGTCTTCCCTCCACCCGCTGCGCGTCCGCCTCCTCCCTGCCTTCCTGGCTCCGTTGTTCCCAGGCTGGCTCCAGGTGCTGGGCAGATCTGGGGGGAAATAGACAGAGCCAGGACCTACAGACGCAGGAGAGGTCAGGTGAGGGCTCTTCCCCTGGAGAACAGCCGCGAGAAAACAAGCAGAACTGGAGAGCGGAAGCCCATCTTCATCAGAAAGCAGGGTTGAGGCCGGGGAGGGGAATGAGCAGCAAAAACCAAAAGCTGGATTTGGGGGGGGTGAGGTCTGGGGTGAGTGAATGAGGCACCCCGGGGTCACTGCGGGGGTCACTGCAGGGGTCACTGCAGGGGGGGCGGTAAGAGAATCCGGAGAAGCAGCAGGATTTGGGAAACGTACTTGTGGGGTGAGAAGATCACCTTAGGGGCGCCCAGGGGGCTCGGTCGGTTGAGGGTCCGACTTGGGCCCCGGTCATGATCTCATGGTTTGTGAGTTTGAACCCCACATCAGGCTCTGAGCTGTCAGCACAACTTGGGATCCTCTGCCCGCGCCCCATCCCCGCCCCTCCCCTGCTCGCTTGCTCTCAAAAATAAACGTTAGAAAAACATTTTTTTAAGTAGATTCCCTGAATGTTTTAGGGAATCGCAAGTAGAAATCCGGGTTCCTTCTGCATCGCACGTCTCTGCACTGCGCTCTGGACCGTGCCGTCTGGAACCCCGGCTCATACTAGGGTTACGTCCGCAAAGCCCATCTCCCAACAAGCACATAATGTAACCCTTCACGGCTCTGAGAGCCCCAGGCTGCCATTATCCCACATCAAAGGTGACAGGATGGAGGCACAAAGAGGGCCTGTCGTTGCCCAAGGTCACGGCTAGAGAGGGGCCAAACCGGGACAAAGCCCAACCTCTTCTCTCTACCCAGCTCCGCCCCTGGGGAACAATCCTGTGACACAGAACCGCCTCTTTTCCAGAGTTTAATATTTTGGGCCAAAGCTGAGTGAGGTTTGCTATTTCCCCTGAAAAGTCTGGCTTGACTTCAGGGCACCGCTGCCCGGTCACTGGCAAGGATCCCGTGTTGGCGGGGATGGACTAGCGGGCGGCTGCTCTGGACCCGATTCAGTAGAGACTCAGACAACCTAATACAAACTCTTATTTACCTCCGTGATCAAAACACACAGGACAATTGAAAGGTATCAAGTATGATAATGCCCGGCGTTGGCACGGAAGAGGGGGGGACTGGGCACCTCTAGTCTGGCTGCTGGAAGCTGAAATCTGTAGCTGAAAGTTTTTGAAGGTCAACTTGACACTATGAATCAAATGACTTTAGAAATATAAAGCCTTTGACTCAGCAACTCCACTTCTAGGAACATAGCCCAAGGAAATAACCCTGCACAGTGTAATTATTCTCATTTGCGCACTGGTGGGCCTCAGATAGAGGATCCCGCGTGGCCAGTGGGGTTCACGTCTGAGTGCCTGACTAGAACCATTGGTGCTTCCCCCAGAATGAGACAGCATTTTGATTATTTTTAAAAATAGCACCTAAGTATGCATCTACATTTCTACTTATTTCATGGCTTGGCTTTCAGTTCCAAAAGCCACAGGATTTTCAGCGTGGAGAGGACCTTAGGGATGTTCGGGTCCAACACTTCCCAAAGTGTATCGCCTAAGAGGTTAAATTAAAGGGTAGGTGAGAATGAATGCTTTTTGTGATCGAATGATCGCAGATTACAGGAAAACAGAACATGTTCTTCCCTGCAGGACTTATCAGGCTCTTTGCTGTATGATGGGCATTGCAGGCAGAGAGCTGGGGCAGTGTTTCTGCACCATGTTTGCCCATTTTATAGGGCTGCTGTAACAAAGGACCAAGAACCGGGTGTCCTAAAACAAAGGATGTGTCTTCTCTCACAGCTCCGGTGGCCGGAAGCCCAAGATGAAGGCATCGGCAGGGCTGAGCTCCCTGGCACAGCTCCAGGGCAGGATCCGGCTGTGCTCTTCCAGCTGTTGGTGGCCCCAGGCGTCCCCCGGCTGAGGATGCATCCCTCCCACCTCTGCCTGTCTTCACATGCTCCCCATGTCTGTGTCCAGATTTCCTCCTCCTACAAGGACCCCAAGCCATGCTCTAGGGCCCACCCTTGCTAGCAGGGCCTCATATCAACTTGACCTCTGCCTACACTCTATTTCCAAATAAGGTCACGTGAATGGGGGAGCACTATTCACCCCAATACAGATGGGAGGCCCTCGGAGGCCCTGGACAGAATGTAGGGGTGGGTGAGGGAGGGCGCAGGAGCAGGGAGCCCCCTGCAAGGTCCGGGCAGTACAGCGGGGGGGCGGGCAGGGCTTGGGCTGTGTTTTGGAGGTGGGGTAGCAGGGGACCCAGCATCTGAACGTGTGGCCCAAGAAAACGAGGCATCCAGGGACACGAGCCCGAGACGCCAGAAGGAAGGAGGGCCGTCTGCGGAGAGCGCCAGCTGGCCTCCGACGCGGCTTCGGGAAGCCTGTCTCACTGGCGGGGCAGACGGGTCCCCGGGTAGCTCGGCCCCAAACACTGAGCCCATCCACCCTGGCTGCAGAATGGCCCACGACGCCCCCCTCACCCCGGCCCTGTGCCATCTCCGTCTCCTGCCCCAGAGGCCTATGCTGGACCCACGGCCCGCCTTCCCGTGCCCGCTGCGGGTCCCACAGGACACCCCTGCGTCCCTGTCCGCCGGGGAGGGAGGCTGTGAGGCCCGGCCCACCAGCAGGCCCTCCCCTTGAGCAATACGGGGTTCCAGGGCGCCAAGGCGGTCATCGGCGGTCGCTCCCCCGGCCCCCGCGGCTTCGTAGAAACAGCACGGTGCCCGCGGGGCCTTCCCGGCAGCCTGGCGTGTTCTGGGGAGGAGAGGGGAGGTCGGACCCGGTCGGAGCCCCCCACCAGGATGAGTGTCACTGTGGGCACCGCGGCGGACAACAGGGTGTCCACAGAGCAGGAGAGGGCCCCTGGGTGGGGAGACTCCTGTGGCTTCTGGTGGCTCTCGGTGGCTGTACGGCTGGGGCTGGGCTGGCCGGTGGGGCTCAAGGAGTCCAGCAGCCACAAGCCCGGGCCCTGAGCCTGCTTCTGTTCCGACAGGGCTGAGGGCGGTGCTGCCCGGGCAGGAGTCCCTGACCAGCTCGCTGCCCCGCAGTCACCTCCCAGGCTCTCTGCGAAGTAGGTCACAGGGCCAGCCAGCTGTCCTAATTTGAGCTCAGAAATTTCTTGTCAACCTCTCCCCTTTGCCGGGAACTCCGGGGACGTGGCCCGACACGTGGGCGGGAAGGAGGCTGACCTGGGTGGGCAGTGGGGCTGTGGGCGTGGGGAGCCCTCTGGGAGTCTTGGCTTTTCCCTCTGTAAAATGGGGTATTGCCAGCCTTGCACTTGGACGTGTTCAGTTGGGAGGAGACTGGCACACTTTCTCGTGTTCCGTCGGAGTGACCGGAGTGACCGCAGGGAAGGCGGTGACAGTGGCAGTGGGTGTGGGCATGTCCCGGCGCTGCTGTAACAAGGGCCACCAGCTGGGAGCTTAGCACAGCTGACGTGCGTTTCTGGAGGCTGGAGTCCAAGGTCAAGGGGCCGGCAGGTGGCGTTCTCTCTCAAGGACCCTCGCTCGCTGCCTCAGCTTCTGGTGCCTCCTGGCATCCCTTGGCTCACGGGCCTGTCGCTCTGTCCTCTGCCTCCATTGTCACTTGGCCTCCTTGGTGTCCCCGTCTCAGCTCTTCCTACAACGACCCCAGTCACCAGGTCCAGGCCCACCGTAACCCAGCACGACGCCGTTTACCGGACATCTGCAAAGACCGGCTTCCAAATACGGTCACACACAGGTTTGGGAGTTCCTGTCTTTCTGAAGGACACGTCCCTCCGTGCTGACGGTGAAGAGTAAGAAGGGCTGGACCAAGGGACAAGTCCCTCCTGGCCATCTTGGGGGAGGGGGACCGCCAGGCACGGCTGGGCACCCGGGGCGCCCCCGCCTGCGCTCACAATCGTCACTTCCGCATGTTTCCCTTCCAGGGGCAGCCAGCCAGGGGTCAGCCAGGTGCCCACTGCCAAAGCCAGGGCTGGACCGTGACCCAGGGCTGCATCCCAGCCCCAGCCCTGCACCTAGGCCAAGTCCAGGCCAGGTGGCAAGAGCAGGATCTCCCGGCAGAGAGAAATAGGCGCCTGTGCCCATTGGACGACAGAATGGCTCGACCTTGTCCAGAGGACCCCGTGCGATTTCCCGGGCCACGTGCACAGACCCCACGGCCGCCACCAGCCAGCCAATCCTCTGGACCGGGGCCAGATTGGCTCACGCGCTCCCTGGAGGCTGGTGCTGCACTGGGGGTGGGGTGACCAAGCCAAGCAACACACTGCCCAGAGAGGTTGGATGACCAGCCTGAGGTCACACAGCCAGCAGTCAGGGTCTATGCAACAGGCCAACAGGAACCTTGTAGCCTATCTACCAGGATGGCATCTGCAGCAGCAGCTTTTGCACATGGCACCTTCACAATGGCTTTACAGCGACCGTCAGGCAGCAGAGGTCATCCCCCGCACGCCCATCCTACCTGGGAGCAACTGGGGGCTCGGGGCAGCTGGACGCCCCGCCTGGACCCCTGGACTGTCCCGTCCTGTCCCTGAGCGTCGGCTGCCTCAGTGGTGGCAAGATCATAAGCTCGATGTCACCAGTGTCTCAAGGATTAGGGAGTCCCTCCCAGCCAAAAGGCGCCTGGCAGGTGCTCGGGAAAGGTGACTTTCTATTGCTTCTGGAACCCATTTCTGCCAAGGTGGCAGCTTAAACAACACAGATTGATGGTCTTCAGCCCGGAGGCCAGAAGTTCCACACCGGTCCCACTGGGCTCCGTGAAAATGTCGGCAGGGCTGGGGTCCGTCCAAGGGTCCAGCTGGCAGCTGGGCATCTTCCCAGGCTCATGACCTTGCCGGGCGCTCAGAGCCAGCAAACCTGTATCTTCCAGAGCCTTCTCCTCCTTCCCTGATCACAGCTGGAAAGGTTCTGGAATCTTAGGACTCAGGGGTTACGCCCCCCCAGGATGGCCTCCATGTCACAAGGTCCCCAACTCAATCACATCGCAAGTCCCTTTTGCCACGGGAGGTCATAAGGCTCACAGGTTCCGGGAATCAGGGCAAGGGCGTCTGGGGTGTTATTTTGCTGACCACAGGTGAGTGGAGTTGAATTCCATCGAGCAGAGGAAGCCTGGCCTGGTCCCGGGCAGTTCTCTTTGGAAGAAGAGGATTCCACTAACACCAGCTCATTCAAGAACCATTTCCCCTCCTTCGGCTGTTTGTGACTCTCTTCAAAGAGCCACTGTCTAGCCAAGGAGACTGGGTGAGGGCTGCCAAGCCTTTGCTTCCAAATAAACCCTACTAGGAAATTTCCATGGGACCGGCCCCGGCTGCCCCCACGGAGCTGCCCGAAAGGCTCGCCGGGCTTCTGGTGCGAAGGCCACCAGCCCTCACGCCGCTCGGAACGGGGCTTGTTGTCCTGATGTTTATTTTCTTGTTTGTTTGTTTTCCCCGTCAAACGGCAGGGCTCCAGGTGAGCCGTCACGCAAAGTGACCTTGGCCCAGGACATCGTCCTCAACGAGCACAGGGCTGTACAGCTCTGCTCAAGGGGGCCTGAGCCCTCATCCCGCTGAAGTCCCCGGGGTCCCGCCTCATCGCCTTCGAAGAGAGCTCAGCCATCTCGCAAGTGCACGTGCACAGGGAGCGTGTCCTAGGCCAACACGCGGGCAGACGCACACACCCTACCCTGCGGCCCTTGACCTTGATTTATTTACCCAACAAGCATTCAGACGGGCTCGGTGCATTAGTTGTTCCGGACTTCAGACAGGTGGCAAGGACAGGCGTCACCCCGTGAATTCTCCCCACAGTGCTGGTGTCCCTGCTTTCCGGGGGAGGGCGCTGGTGGGACAGGGGCGGGGATGGGGACGTGGTCACTCAGTTGGTTAAGTGGTAGGGCTGGGGCTTGCGGCTTTTCAATCATTCTGTAGGTGGTCTCCGTCCAGGTTCCTGACGTAAGAGCCCCTCTAAAACCCTAGGAAGTTCCCCGCACGGGCATCTTTGTGTATCCCTAGCAGGACCCCTTCAGCCACACCTGAGTCTATGCGCATGAGGTGACCCTTGTGGCCCCGGATCAGTGATGGGAAGGTCGGAATTTGCAGCCCCGCCCCCACGGTCCAGGGGAGGGAGAGGGACGTAATGGAACCTGTAAGGACAGCCCGAAGGAGGGGGTGTGGAGGGCCTCTGGCTTGGTGAGTGCTCCCCGTGCCGGGAGGGTGGCGCACCCAACCTCCACGGGGACAGCTTGTCCTCTGGCCCCGCCCCGTGCCCCCCTCCACCCGGCTGTTCACTTGTGTCCTTGATAATACACCAGTAAGTGGAAGTCACATTTCCCGGTGCGCCGTGGGCGCCTGCAGCAGATTCTCACCCCTGAGGAGGGGGCGGCGGGAGCCCTTAACGTGCAGCCGAGTTGGGCCTGGCTGTGGGGGGCTCTGGGAGGCACTACTTGTGACTGGCGTCCAAAGCGGGGCAGTCTCGTGGCTCTGCGCCCTGAACTGTGGGATATCTGCCAGCTCCAGGGAGCGTCGGGGTGGGTTAAGTTGTAGGTCACCCAGCGGGTGTCCACGGGGACCGGAAAGCCCCTTGGTGTGGTGTCAGAAGTGTTATAAGTGAAAAACGATCTGTATTCCTTCGCACATTCACTCATTCGGTGTTTGGTAAGTTCGTCAAGTCAGCTTTGTGCTGGTGACAAGCACGTAAAGGCACATTCCCTGTGATCCACAGCGCCCCGGGGAGGGGGAGGCGCGAATGCTAAGTAACTTATGAACAAACACAGTACACGTTCTGGTTCAGTTGGGGTGGGGTGGGGGCCATCACACTGGTAATTGTTTAAATCACGCTGAATAATGGGCCCCAAAGATACCAGGCCCTCATCCTGGAACCTGAACACATGTGCTTACACGGCAAAGAGTTTCCAGAAACAACTAAGGGTCTTGAGATGTGTGAATGATCCCGGATGATTAGGTGGCCCAGGCACAACCCCTCGCGTCCCCACAGGGAGGCGGATGACACACCCAGGGGAGGGCGGCGCAGACCACAGAGGCAGGGACGGGAGGGATGTGGCCACAAGCCGAGGACAGCTGTCTGCCCCCAGAAGCCGGAAGAGACCAGGAAGCACTGTTCCCTACAGCCTTCAGAGGGAGGAGCACGGGCTGGACACCGGGATTCCAGTTCCGGCCTCCAGAACTGAGAGAGGACACGTTCAGGTCTCCTGCGCCCCAAGTTCATCGTGGTTTCCTACAGCGGCCGCAGCAGACCCACACGAGGGAGGGCCTACGCTCAGTGAGAGGCGCAAACCTCAGTGCGCAGCCTGTGCGCACAGCCACGTGCCACCCGCAGGCCACGCCGGAATAACCACTCTCCCGACCGCTGTCACAAGAGGCGAGTGCTGCCTGCTGCAGAGCCTCGCGCACCTGGGGTCACACGGCCCGCGGGGTCGCACGCCCGCGCTCTGGCCTGGACCTGCTTCTGCTCAACTTCCCCTCCGTGAAAGCCACGCACGTGGTTGGCTTTTCCCTTCTTCTTCTTTTTTTTTTAAATTTTTTAATGTTTTTATTTATTTTTGATACAGAGAGAGACAGAGCATGAGAGGGGGAGGGGCAGAGAGAGAAGGAGACACAGAACCGGAAGCAGCTCCAGGCTCTGAGCTAGCTGTCTGCACAGAGCCTGACGCGGGGCTCGAACCCACGGACGTGAGATCGGACCTGAGCCGAAGCCGGAGGCTTCGCCGACGGAGCCCCCCGGGCGCCCCGGCTTTTCCCTTCTTTATGGATATTATTCCACCGTATGAATCGATCATAACTGGCTCATCTGTTCTGCGGACCGGCCGGGGGCTGCTCCCAGTTAGCAGCCATCATAAGGGAAGCTTCTAGGAGCCAGAGCTGGGGTCTGGTTGGGGAGGTTCACCTCCGTTTGCCTCAGGCACACACCTGGGTCCAGACGAGTAATCAGGCGTGGGAACCATGGCTCGAGGCCCGGGGTCCTCACGCGGGGGCTGCCTTTGCCCCCCAGGGGACATCTGTCAAGGTCACAGCCCAGACTGGGGGGACGCTAACGGTGTCTGGCGGATGGAGGTCAGGGATGCAGCTAAACGTCCTCCCGTTTGCAAGGCAGCCGCTGACCCCGCTGCGCATGCGCACACGGCCAGGCGTTACCGGGCCCCGAGGCCAAAAGGCCTGAGCAGCCCTACTGCACCCCAGCGAGTCCCGACCACACGCACGGGCGACCCACCTGGACATAGGCTGCAGCTCGGAGAGCCCAGGTCCTGCGCGGAGAGGCGGGCTGGGCCGGGCCGCGGGCGGACACCGCAGGCCGCGCCGAGAACATGGAGGCCTCTCTCCAGTGGCCTCAGCTGTGCGCCTCGGGCGGAGGCTGCTTCCTGCAGCTCGGTGCGCGGGGCGATCTCTGACATCACGCCCGTTCCGCGGGGCTTCCTGGGTCCGCTGGCTCCAGGGGCACGGAAAGCCCCCCAGGGGGTGCGGGGTGGGGAGCCTGCCGTCTCAGGCGCTGCGGACGAGCGCTCAGGGAGCGGGCTTCCCAGGCGGTGCTGTTCCCGGTACTGTTCCAGGCGCTCACCCCGCGGGATTCCGTGACCCCCATCCGCCGGGGGACGTTTGATGGTGTTGCACAGGCAGTCTGGGGGGGTCTGGGGGGCAATTGGCTGGCTGTTCGCCACCCCCTTGCTTCTTCCTCCTGGGCCGGCCAGACTGCCTCTCCCAGCATCCCTTGCAGTCAGGTGTGGCCACCTGACCGAGTGCAGGTGGAGCTGCTCTTAAAAACCTCCGCCCCTCCCCTCCCTGCTCCGGCCCAGCCCACCAGCTGGAGGTGGAGGGCTGCTGGGGGCGCACAGCCTGGTCCCTAAGTGCCCCTGTGGGAAAAGCCACCCACCTAACACCTGCTTTGCACTACTGAGCGGAGAGCAAACTCCGGCCGTGCGAAGTCACTGAGATGTGGGGGTCGGCTTGTTATAATGGCTGCTGTGTCCTTAACTGGCGCGCCAGTCTCCTCAGAATGGGGGGGATCAGGTGGGCACCCCAGGCTCCTCCGAATGGGGCGATCGGGAGGGATCGGGTCTCAAGTCCACTCCAGGTGAGAACTGACTCCTCCCCCCCAAAAAAGGACTCACAACGCAGCATGAGGACGTTTGCAGAAAGACACGGGGGCAAAGACACCAGCGAATAACGTGTAACGCGGGAGTGTCAACGGCTGTGGCGGCTCTCGGCCGTCGAAGAGGGGTTGTTGAGACCCAGGGACGGGCGCTCAGGCGCAAACACGAGGGAATCACCCTTTGCACGCGTTTCTTCGCCGCTGCAGCACGCGCCCATCATGCCGCGCACGTGATTCCAAGCACATCGGCTCTCGAGATGCACGCTGTCTTCTCCGAAATCCCTGCCAAACGCCCTCGGGCTGTCACGGCCGGGCTCTGGTGCCCTTAGCGCCACGCTGGTGCCCTGTCACTGGTGCCACGTTACCTGGGCCGCGGAGCTCTGGACTCAGATACTATTTTGGTCCCTCCCCAGCGCGGCTGTCCTGTGACCCTCCAGCAGGGCCACCGTGCGCCTTGCAGTGGAGACCCCTCTCCCACCAGGAGCACCCCCCTGCCCCCTGGGCCATATTCCGTTTTCCCCACCGGGGCCCCCAGAACCCCTCTGACCCGACACGCCGCACGCAAGCGGGGGGAAGCAGGCTCTTTTCCCAGGCTCCTTCCCGGGCCCCCTTCTAGTGCCCATTCGGGGCCATGTTGGAAGTGGTGCCAGGCTGGGGAGTGGGCTGTCCCGAGCCTCCATCCTCTGCATCACAGGGTCCCCATGCCTGTGTCTCCCAGGTGCCTGGAATGACTCCTCCCTCGTGGCTACATGTCTGGTGGCCCAGGGCCTCGTCCTTGGCTCCTGCCCCTCCGAGGCCCCGGCACACCTGCCCCTTGAGCCCCAGACTGGAGGCCACCTCCCGCCAGCTGAGCTCAGCTCGGCTCATGGTGCCACCAGCTCCCTGCATTCAGTTTGCTCTGCTGAAATGCTCGGAGGGGCGTGCTTCCCGGGCTGGACCCCCCACGGCTGCGCGGCCCCCTCCCCTCCCACCTGCTTCTCCTGCTCTTCCTTCTTTCCTCCCTCGGCTGTGTCCTGAGCCTCCCTCCGACTGCTGCCGGGCTCAGTCCCCCACGTGCGGCTCTCCATGAGCGACCAGCCAGGTCTGGGAGTCCAGAAACGTCACCATGTGCACTCAAAGGCCTGACTTTCAAGACCACTGACGGAGGACTTCAGAAAACCTCGGGAAGTGCTTTTGAAGCTCAGGGCTGAGTGTGCAGCCCTTTGCATCTGTTTTGAGCTCCGGCGCACGCTGCATGTGGTGGCTGGTTGTGATAGTGGAGTGGGTGCTGGGGGGGCCCCCAGGCAAAATCTCTGAGCTGTTTATAATATTCTTCCCTGTAGAAGAAAAGCCAGAAGGCCAGCAAGGGACAGAGCGTATTCACAGGAGCAAGATTTTCTGGAGAAACCAGTGATCTGTCTGGGAGACAGAAGATGCTGCAAGGCGGGCGGGAGCCGGGGGTGCGGGCGACGGGAACACAGGGTTCCTGACCGTCCCCCTGGCACCGTTACACCGGGCAAGGGCGTTGCTTTCTGAAGATGGAGGAGCAAAAACATCTCATCCCTCTTTCCAGAAAGTCCGGTTGGCTCAATGCATCCTGTCTGAAACACAGGGAAAAAATGAAGAAAAACAGCTGCGGAAAGGCTCTGGCTTGCGGCTGTTTTGTGCAGAGGCTCCGTGAGCCAGACTAACCCCTGGCCTGCCGTTTGTGATAAGCACCGGGGGGCTTGGGCGGGGCCGGTCACAGGCAGGCCAGGGAGGGCGTGGGCGCGGCCACCAGACCTCCTGTCTGCCCGGTCCCCTGCTGGCCGGGCAGGGCTTATCTGCCTTCGGTGATGCAGAGGATTAGGCTGGCCGTTGTTCTGTCTCTACTCTTTGGCTGTCTGTCTGTCTGAGCACTCACATGCCTGGACACATCTGAGGTCTGAGATCAAAGGTCAGAGATGACTAAAGAGACGGTGATCAGGACCCTCCCTCCCCTGGCTGAAGTCAGACCCAGACCCTCTGGAGGGAACCCAGGCCGGGCAGACCCTCTGTTGTCTGTGTCTGCTGTATGCGGTGCTGGCAGGTCCGTCTGGTGTCCCCTGGAGAGCCTGGGTCGGTGGTGTGCTTGAGAGGCTCAACAGGGTGGCCGGCCCAGAGGGACTGTCCACAGACAGGGCTTAGAACACCTGGTGCTGCCCATGAGCAGGGAGGACGCCATTCCTCACCTAGCCACCAGGGGGCACTGCACAGAGACGCTCCCTGTCTGAAACCTTCCATGGCTCCCCATGGCTCTTAGGAGAAAGCCCAGATTCAAAAACCCAGCTTACAAGGCCATGAGTGATGTCACCACGGACCTTCCTGGCTGCTGCTCACCTCCATGCTCTGCTCCGGCAATAATGGCACTCGTGCAACTCCCGGAAAAGATGACATTTCCTGTGGCCACGGGGCATCTGCGACCCCACCCCCACCCACTCCTCATTCACTTGCCCACGGGACCCCTGGTCATCCTGTACGTTTTCCCTCAAACAGCAGCCCCATCCCCGGGGGAGGCCAGGCTGTGCACACACACACCGATGAGTCTGCCCGGCCCCCAGAGGCGCCGGCGGCACTCTGCCCTGCTCTGCGGCTCATGCCACGGCCCTTTAAGCTGTACGTTCTGGCTTCCCAGCCAGACTGTCAGCCCACGTCCTTCCCCGCAGACTCCCAGGCCCACAGGGCACCCTGCTGCTTCGTGCACTGCTCGAAGGCTGCCTACAGGGGGCGCTGGTCCCCGGAGCAGCTGGTAGGACTCCGCGCAGGAGGTGCGCGGTGAGCATCGGGGACTCTGCCCCAGGCGAGCGCATTTAATGGCCAACGTGACAGCCTCCAGCCTGGTACCCGCTGACCGTCAGGGTGGCTGCCCCCTCTGGAGCTGGAGTCCCTGAGCGTCTGCCATGAGCCCGCCTTCCCTGCCCACCTGTCACGGGCATGGAGAGCAAGGAGCAGACCTTCACTGTCTCAGCGACCTGAGTCCCGACCCAGCCCGTCCCGACGGGTCCGCTGCCCCTGGTCCAGACGCAGGACGCAGGAGGCCAGCCTGGTGCTCCGAGCCCCCGCCAAGGGGCTGCTAATTATATAGCGACTAACAAATCGATAGTAGATTTATAGTAAGACATAATTTTTATATTAGTTTCACAAAGGGATGGCTGGATTTACCGTTAATAATTTAATAAAATAAAATTACTAGATACAAGTTAATAAAATAATTAATGGTTCAGAGAAGGGCCTTTCTTTCCCCCTCTTGGACTCATGAGATATATTTTCCCACTTGGGCTGAAATTTTACCATTAGAGAGTCATTTCTTGGGCATATGGAACACAGGGGTCTGGCAGCGGATGTGTGGTTAAGGGCAGTGGGCGCCCCTGGGGGTGTGCAGTTCGGTGGCCCTGAGGTGGCATTTGAATCTCTTTTGTGGGAGTTGCCCCAGTCCTTTCCTGCCAGCCCCCTGTCTCAGCGTCAGCCCTGCCTTCTCCATGGGAACTACCCCCTTGAAAGGGAGGGCTGCCCCTTGCTCCTGTGTGTGCCTCCCCTGGGGCCAGCTGGGAGACAGAACCACTGATAGCTGCTCACACAGGGGCCCTCACATCCCCGCCCCTGGCCATGGCAGACATCACAAATGGATCACAGCTCTCCAGGCAGGCATTACCAGTCCATCCGGGTGAGCGGGAGGGGATCGGCTGGCCGCCTCTGGCCATTCTGCTCCACCTGACGTGTGTGGTGAGGCGCCTGGCATGTGCATTTGGAGCTTGGTAAGTGCTTGTTCAGCAAATGCGGGATGACGCTGCCTGTTCCTAAGACGGGACGTCTGATGACCAAAGCCACCTCTGCACTCCTACAGTCGTGTGGTCTGTGCGCTGAACAAACACACCGGCAGGGACCACAGGGGCTGAGACCAGCTGGGAGCTAGCAGTGGCGCTGGCCGTGGTGCCTGGAGTCGTGATCCCTCCCGACCTCTGGGGGGTGACGCCCAGAACCCCAAAGCCATCGGCTCCGAGAGAGCAGCCTCTGTTCCGGAAGACGGAAGCTGGGAGCAGGGGAGGGTCTCTGGGCCCGGGCAGGTCCCATCCACGGGGCCCTGGGTCACATGGCGGCTCCGGAATGGCGAGGAGGGTGGCGTAGGCTCACCAACTGCCCGGCGCTCACCCCCCTGGGCGGCCAGTGGGGAGCCTGACCACCACCAGGGCAGTAAACGGAACCCCTAGAAACCAACCCGCCTGGTTCCACGTCCACACCGTAAATCTTGTCCCCAAACCAGGAGAAGCACGTGACCACGGCGCAGCTTCCCCAGGCCGATTTCTCACGCTCTCCACTGGTAGCCGAAGGCATTTAACGAGGAGGTGACTGAGCCCCTTTTGTTCACTTCTTTCAAATGCCTCTTCCCTTTTCTAAAGTGCCAGCGAGTCCCGGTTCACCAATTCAGACCAAATGCAGTCATTTCTGCTTCTTTCAAACCTGACCCTTCATTCCAGATCATTCCATGGCTCCATCTCCTCGGCCCGGGGCCAGCGGGTTTGCTCCACGGCCCTGCAGCGGAGACGCCCTGCCTACAGCCGGCTCCCGCCGGGAGGACCAGGCCCTCCACAGCGAGAGGCCGCCTTCCCTCCACCCGGGGACGCACACTCCGCACTCCTAACATCTGACTTGGTTGGCACACCGTACATCACTGTCCCACGGGCAGCGGCGGTGACGCGGTGTCACGGGCTGCGCGTGCCACCGCCGTGGGTCCCAAACGCCTGCTCAGTCAGCACCTTGCAAGAAGGTCTCTCGTCACTGTGCAAGGCCACGGTTGTTGAGTGGGCCTGACGCGTTAGTCCTGACCCGTGTGGACTCTTGTGCCGCCGTCACCACACCCTTGCTGACGCAGAGAACACGGACCCCAGTGGCTCCGAGTCCAGGGGATTGGGAAGCGCCGGGGCCTGGAAGCAAAGACACTTAGCACATTCCGTGAGTCGTGTGTTTCCGCAGCGTTAGGTGTCCCCGAGCGTGTCGTGTCTGTGTCCCGATGAGTCATCGACAGCTCTCGTGCGAGGCGTCAGCGCGAGCTGCTGATAAGTGTCCGCCAGAACCGGCGCGGCTCAGAGAGGCCGCGGGGTCCGCTCTGGCCAACACGCAGATCCGCCCGGGGGTTAATCAATCAACAAAGCTAAGAGACGACCGACAGAACAAGAGAGAATATTTCCAGATGGCACGTCCGGCAAAGGCTTAGTGTCCAAAATCCATAAGGAACTGATACAACTCAACAGTCAAAAAACCAACAATCCAGTTAAAAACCTGGGCAGAAGACATGAACAGGTGTTTCTCCAAAGAAGACACCCCCGCGGCCAACACACACAGGAAAAGATGCTCACCAGGGCTCCTCGTCAGGGAGATGCAGACCAAAACCACAGGGAGAGCTCACCTCACACCCGTCAGATGGCTAAAGTCATCAGCAGCAACCGGAGGCGTCCGGTGCGGGGGAGGGTGTGCAGGGAAATGCAAACCGGGGCGGCCACTCCGGGAACCGGTATGGAGGGTCCTCAAAGAGGTTACAAATAGAAATACCCACCATCCAGGAAGCGCACTGCTGGGTACTTGCCGCCAAAATGCAAACACTAATGCAAAGGGATACACGGACCCCTTTGTTTACAGCCGTGTTCTGCACAACGGCCCCACTCTGGGAGCAGCCCAGGTGTCCGTGGACAGTGACAGGATTGAGATGTGGAAGGTGCACACGATAGAATGTTACTCAGTTAGAAAAAATGAAATCTCGCCATTTGCAACAACATGGCTGGAGCTAGAGAGGGTAATGCTAAGTGAAATAAGTCAGAGGAAGACAAATATCCTATGATCTCACTCATATGCAGAATTTCTTTTTTTAATTTTTTTGTCTTTATTTTAAGAGACAGAGAGTGAATGGGGGAGGGGCAGAGAGAGAAGGAGACACAGAATCCGAAGCAGCTCCAGGCTCTGAGCTGTCAGCACAGAGCCCGACCTGGGGCTCAAATCCACAAACTGTGAGATCATGACCTGAGCTGAGCCCCCGGGCCCCCCCCCCCCCCCCCCGCCGCCGAAGATTCGTGAAGGAAGCACAGCCTCCTTCTGTAGGTGAAAAGCAGAGTGGGCTTGGAAATAGCGCCGGGCTCCCCACTTCGGGCTCCGCATTTCCGCTCCTGCTCCCTCTGGTTGCATCGACTCCCACCCTGGCTCTTCCCAGGTGGGGCCGGGCCTGCGAGCTGCACTTTGCCCAGAACCATATTGGTCTGGGGGGCACCTGGGCAGAACCTCACCTGCTCACCCCTCGCGCCCTGACACCCAGGCTGTGTGAGCAGGCTTGTCCCACACAGGTTTTCCTGGGACACAGTCTCCATACGGAACACATGCACACAGACACAGAGACACACACAGACGCAGGTGTGTGGACGCACCTCGAATAGTGCCCAGCACACCGTTGGTATTCAGTAAGTGACTAATTAGTGAATGAATAGATCGTGAAATGAGTCAAGTACTAAGTCCTGTGCTCACTATCCTAGGTGCCGGAGGGACACCCCCAAGCACGCATGTCTTAAGCCAGAACCCCCGAGGCAGAGCCCCCCGAGGCGCAGCCCTGAGCTGGGGACTCGGGGTGAGGGGCGGGGTAGGGGTGTCCGGAGTCAGGCCCGCCCACTTCCGCACGACCCGCACCACCTCTGTAACACACACAGCGCTTTCGTGAGACACGCAGAGACGCGTCGGAGGGAAAAACATCTTAACAAGTGTGTCCTGAGTCAGGAAGGACAAAGGAGAGGCATTGACCCGGCTGCCTCTGTTAGCATCAGGCAGAGCCCCTGGGAGCCTCAGTTTCCCCCTCTATAAACGTGGGAGGACCCAGAAGCCGGCCTGCGAGGCTGGCGGGGTGGGGGGGGGGCGGAGCTGGGCCTTCTTTCTAGTCGTAGCTCTGAGAGCTGCTCTGTGGGGTTTCACGAACCACATTCCTCCCCCTCCAAGAGGAGACAATGGGACCATGAGACCGTCCGCTAAGCCCGGTGCTGCGGCTCCTGCTCGGACCGGCCAGCCGCCTGGGCGCGCACTCTGCCTCCTGCTGACGAGAGGGGAGAGCCGGAGGGCTGCCTGTAGGAAAGGGCAGCTGGGCCACGGGCAGCAGGGCGGGGCTCTCTCGACCGCTCACGTGGGACGTGAAGACCCAGCCGGCCCCGCCCGGGCCACAGCGGAGGAAGCCTCCGGCAGGAGATCGGCTTTGGGAAGAAGACTCCGTCCCTGGAGGGAGGCCAGGCCTTTCCCTGGCCAAGGCCGCGGGCCGAGCGTGGGCCGATCCAGATGGGAGATGCGCTCCTACGTGGCAGTAGGGAGTTGGGGGGACCTGAGGGCCCCCCAAGTGGCGCTGAAGAAGCTTTGGCCCAGGAGAAGGGGGGATTTCTGATTATTCTCTTCCCTCCCCCTCCCTTTCTTCTTTCCTTTCCATCCCCTCTTCCTGTTTTTTTTGATTTTGCCAAATATTTACTAAACGCCTATTGTGTCCCAGATACTGTGCTCAGCCCTGGGGACTCAGCGGCCAATGAAGAGAACAAAAAATCCCACCTTGGTGGAGGTTACGTTTTAGCAGGAGAGATGGACGATAAAACAAATAAAAATAAGTTTCAGAAAGCGCTCTGGGGAACACATAAGTAGGGAAGGGACAGCTGGGAAGAAAGGTCACAGAGGGCGGTGAGGGGGGAAGACCACTGGGAAGGGCATTCCAGGAGCGGGCACAGCAGGTGCCTGGCACGTTGGAGGAACGGCCAGAAGGCTCAGCTCACCCCGCTCCTCATCGGGACTGTTGCAGAAGCTTCTCCTGGTCCCACCGCTCCTGGGTTCTGTCTCTGGCCCCAGGGCGGCCACGAGTGTCCACGGGGCGGACATGTGTGTACGCGTCTTCTCTGAGCCAGGTGACGGTCACAGCCAGCAGACACGCTGTTACCCACACGTCGGTGTGACAGAAGCCACCTACATGTCCCCACAAGAGAAAGTGTGCAAACGCACACCATGGGCCGTTGAACGGGCCACAGAGAGGACACTCTGCTCAGAAGGAAGCCAGACGCAGAAGGATGAGCACAGCACGAGACCGCAGATCTGGCGAGTCCGAGCCTCAACCCCACCAGAGCCGGGGGGTGGGTGGCCGAAGGGCACGTGGGGTCCGTCCACGCGGGCAAGTGCCAGGACGGCCGCTCGGCGCGGAGCCCGCGGTGACAGGCAGCGCGCCGTCCGCGGCACTCCGCCGGGAGCGCGGGGCCCTGCTAGGGCGCTCGTCTCTGACTGAACGACTGGGTGCGTGAGACCCTGGGAGGCGGCGGGCAGCTGTGGGCGGGGATGCGGCGACGGCTTCGCGTCTTTATCTCCAGACTCACCCGGCTGCACCCACGGAACTCGGGCAGCTTTCTGATAGTCCATCGTGCCCCATAAGGCGGTTAAAACACCCTTGGGCGCACACTTCTCGAGACCGAGGACGTCCTCTTGCAGGACGAGGGTGTGAAGGTCAAAGTCAGGAAACGAGCACACGTCCCATCCTGGACTCCAGCCCGTTTGCTTCTGGTCCAGGTTCGAGTCTCACCAGCCGCCCGGATCATGTTTTCTGTAGCTGAGTTTTCTTTGCTCAGCCAAACCACGGCCCAGAGTTCCGCACGGCACTCACCTGTCATGTCCCCCGAGGCGCCTTTCCTCGTGAAGATATGGGGCCGTTTTCTTATTTGGTCTTCCGTTAGCAACGGTTTTGAAGTACACGGGCCAGTTATTTTGCACAACATCCCTCTGTATGGGGTTCCCTCAAGATCAGACCTAGGTCCTCACGGTGGGGCAGGAGCACCCCGGCCGCGACGTCCTGTCCCTCCAGGGCATCTTCTCTGGGGACATGATGCTGGTTTGCTCCACTGTTGATGATGTGAGTATTTTTTAAAAATGCCTGGGGGGCTCATTCGGTTGAGCATCCAACTTTGGCTCAGGACATGATCGCACAGTTTGTGCGTTTGAGCCCCGCGTCAGGCTCTGTGCTGACAGCTCAGAGCCTGAAACCTGCTTTGGATTCCGTATCTCCCTCTCTCTCTGCCCCTCCCCCACTCTCTCTCTCTCTCTCTCTCTCTCTCTCTCTCTCTCTCAAAAATAAACTTTAAACTTTTTTTAAATCCCATAAATTTGAAAGCGTATTCGCCCTAGGAAAAAAATCGATTCCTCAAAATCAGTTCGTAAGTTCCCGCTAAAGCGTAAGCTCACAGAAGACTTCTCTCTCGTGAACAGAAAATCACTGTGTTTTTGGTCCAAGACGTGGTGGACTTTTTTCTCTCCTACGATGACAAACAATGGATGTCACTGAATCCGTGAATGAGCCTACTTGTCCCAACGTGCAGCATAAACACAGAAGCGGTCACCGGAGGACCCGCAGCCCATTCTGGGACCGGGCCCGTCTGGAGCCTGGGTGAGCCGGTGCTCCGGGACCCACCGCTCGTGCCTCTGCCCAGGTGGGGGGTCAGGCAGCCCTGCTCAGGGGGGGAGCGCGCTGTGCAGAGCCACGTGGGGGCCGCCGGGCTTGGGTCCCTCCTGCCTGGGCACCTGGGGCTGCCGGGAGTGGCCTGCAGGTTGCTGATGTTAGTGCGACCACGCGAATAGGCTTGTGTCTGCTTGTTTTCTCCACGGAAAAGTTACCATTTCCCCCTCTGTACGTTGTAAATAATTCGTGGGTAAGTGCTTTGAGACGATAAATATCCTGTCCCTCCCAACACGGTCCCCCGCAGGTTCTCAGCCTCCCCTGATGACCTAACGCCGCCACGCCCAGTGTACTTACTTGGAGGCAGATGTCTCAGTTGGCAGATAGAGGGTTGCCACAGAGGTCATTTCTTTCAATGAGAGCTTTCCTTTCTCCCTCATTTCTTCTCTTGTTCTTTCTTTCTATTTCTATCCATGTAGCCCGGGTGCTTCATCCATTCCAGCCGCGGTGCGGGGAGTGCATGGTGGGCGGGTGTAGTAGCTAGCTATTGCTGCGTAACAAATCACCCCACCACGAACCTGTACTCATTTACGATCGCTCGTAGGCACCTGGGAACGGCTCGGTGAGACCGGCCTGGGGTTTCCTGGGGTCGACATGCAGGGCTCACGGCTTGGCTGCGCACGGAGGAACCACTCACGGCCGCCATGGTGCTGGCTGTTGGAGGGCGGCCCCACGCCTCTCTCCACACGAGGCTGCTTGAGTGTCCCCACAGCATGGTGGCTGGCTTCCCCCAGAGCAAGTGACCCAAGAGGGAGAAGGTGGTAGGACCCCATCACTGTCACCACGTTCTACCGATTAGAAGTGAGACTCAGTGAGTCTGGCCGATTCTGAAGGGAGGGGACTTGCCCTCCACCTTGAAAGGAAGGAGGTCAAAGAATGTGAGGCAGAAATGGGCTCCTCAACATCACACACAGTCACCTTGTGACCCAGACGTCCCCTCCTGGGTGCATCCCCAGGGACGTTCACAGCAGCCAAAGCTAGAAACAGCCCAAGCATCCAGCAATGGATGATGGATAAACCAAATGTGGGCTGGCCGTAGGCTGGAATTTTATTTTGTCATAAAAAAGAAGGAATGGCCCATGCCACAGCACAGACCAGCCTTGAAAACCTGTCGCTCAGGAGGAGACGCCGGACGCAGAGGGTCACATCGTGTGACATGTCCACAAGGGAAAATCCCCGAGACAGGGCCTGCGGGGGGGAGACGCTAGGAAGCGACGGCTTAACGGTACAGGGCTGTACTTTGAGGGGGGGACAGGGGGCGGCAGTCGCTAGAGCGAAAGCCTGTACGACCTCGTGAGCAGCACTGGGTGCCCCGACGCACCGCCTCAGCATGGTCATGATGGAGGTCGGGTAGGTTGGCCCCAATAAATTATTTTTCAACACAAAACTAAAGCCCCCTGTTGGGCAAGACTGAGCCCTGAGGAGACCAGTGGGAGCTGCGCGGCTTCCTGGGACAGGGGTGCGGGCAGAGGGAGGGCCCAGGAAGGAAGGCGGGCGGCACCACCGGAAGGAGCAAGGAGAGGAGAGAGGGGTGCCCCAGGTTCTGGAGGACGGGGGCGCCGTGAGGATCGTCGGGGTCCGGGGCACAAAGTCCGCCAGCAGCTTCCAGGAGGCGAGTCAGGGTTTGCGGAGCTGGGGGGCAGGGAGGACATGGGAGCGTCCGCCACGAAGTGAGTCAGACGCTCAGCTTCTCTCTGGGAGAGCAGGCGACGGTCCTGTCATCTGACACCAGGCTCCCCACCACATTCCGGGGGCCGAGCCCCGATGTTGGAGTGCCGGGCGCCTCGGCTCAGCCTGGCAGCAGACGGCGACCATGACTGTGCCCGGTGGCGCTGTGGGCGGCCAGGGAGCTGGGCTCACGTCAGAGGCACGTCCTGGAATCCTCTGTGCTTGGACCCGCTGGGCAGAGCCTCCCCCATGTTTGTGGGACGTGCTGGCATTTCCCTCCGGGGGCCGGAGCCCGGGCGCTTGGGCACGGGACAGAGCCCATTCCTTACCCCTGAACAGGGAGCAGAAATGTTATGAAAGATACCCAAGATTAGAGAGACACTTGGGGCTCAGAGTGACAATATTTTAATTTTTTTAACCTTTATTTATTATTGAGAGACAGAGCATGAGTGGGGGAGGGTCAGAGAGGGAGACACAGAATCGGAAGCAGGCTCCAGGCTCGGAGCTGTCAGCACAGAGCCCGACGCGGGGCTCGAACCCACAAACCGCGAGATCATGACCTGAGCCGAAGCCGGATGCTTAACCGACGGAGCCGCCCAGGCGCCCCGATAATATTTTAATCAGCGCCAAGCCTGAGTTGTTACTAGTCCACACGCTACTCACGACTGTGTGAATCCCAGTCTGCATTTAAGAAGGTGGGTGAGGACAGTGGCAATCCTGTGGCGAGGTTTGGGGTCTATTTTGAGGTGACAAACTTGGGCTCAGGGTCAGATGGACCTGGAGGCAAGGCTAGCACTCACTAGCAGTTTATCAGGGGGTCAAGTCACCTGAGCGCCCTTGGCCTCGACTCTTCCTTCTGTGGAATGGGTCCCATAGCGCCATGAAAATGTGTGCCAGGCGACCCCGGCGATTATCACCCATTATCTTTACATGACTGTGTACGCTGCGGGTGTCAGCCACACTTTATCCAACCCTCCTCCCGCCCACGCCCATCTGGGGTCGTGATGATTCTCCCCGTTTTATTAGGGGGAGACACAGTTCAGCTCAGGGGTAGCCATGCACGTGATTTCAGATCTCACAAGCTGTTATTTCATGCTTAGCCTCTTACCAGCTACACGCTCCCCTTTCAGAACCTGGGTTTGCCTTCAGAACCTCAGGGGGAAAGCCACTTCCCAGCAGGGGCTGGACAGAGTGGGTCTCTGCAGGCACGCCCACATCAGGATAACTGAGGCGGGGGGGGGGGGG
>NC_043715.1:3522335-3531206 GCF_006229205.1 Suricata suricatta
CTACTGTACCCTGAGGGCAGCTGGCCCCCTGGACGCACAGGGTACGGGTAGGATCTAGATGAGCGACAATGGCCGGAATGAGCCCCGGGTCCTCAGAGGCCAGGCTGGGCAGGGCCCCACCAGGAGCCCTGGGCACTGTGGGGTGGGCACTCCCTGGCCCCCGGCTCCTCACGCGCCAGCTTCCCAAGGGACAGGAGGGAACCTTATCCTGGTGCTTGTGAGCCAAGCAAATGGTCCTTCTTAAAAGCCAGGCCCGGACTTGCCCCGGACATCTGGAAAACGTTACCCTATTTCCCAATCTGCGCTGACTGTCCTCCACTAACCCAGGAGGGGGTCCAGGCCGACAGGGGCCAGGGCACCTAAGGAATGTCACATCTGATGGCAGATCTGACTTGGATCCTACCCCACGTGAGGCCCGGTGTGAGGAGGATGGGCATGGTGTTCCGGAACCTTCGCCCTGGTGCGTGGGGCCTCCCCTTGGGTCTGCTCTCCAGACCCTCAGTGGCCTCATGTCCTCGTACATCTCAGAGCCCTGCCCCCTGCTTTTGATGGTCAGGAGCCCCGGGCCAGCCCCCTGCCCGCCCCACCGCTGCGGAAACGTCCCCCATGTTCCTAACCCGGCTCGCGGCCCGTGGTGAGCTCTCGGAGCCCCTGCTCACACAACCCGTCACTCGGTCAGTGCCCGGCTGCCAGCCCGGGCCGGGCAGGGGCCTGGCTGCTGGGCCGTGCCCGCGTCGAGCTCTGCACGGGGCAGACGCCCGCTCAGGGGTGTGCTGCACGAATGGAGAGGTCAGCGGAAACCCCACACACAGGCCTTTTCTGACGCCAAGTGCTTGTCCTGCTGCAAATGTGCTCAGAAACACGCGGATGACAGAATTCCTGAGGTTTCTTCGATGCGTTCCTGGTGTTTGGAAGGAAAGCGGAAACGTGCCACAGCTTCTTGCCAACATCACGAGGACAGAGAAGGTGGTCACAGAAAACTCTACGCGGCCCCTGGGCGGCTCCCACAAGCCCGGGGGTGGGGGGCATGGCCACCCAGGGGGCAGGGCCGGGCCGGGGGTGCTGGAACCAAGCCACGGCTGATTTCCTCCGGTGAACCTTAGGGCTGAGGCCGCAGGGCCCGCCTGTGCTCCAGGAGCCCTGGGAGGGGTTGTGTCTGCCCAGGCGGGTCCGCGGCGGAGCGTGCGTCAAAATGCAGATTCCCGGGGGCGCCTGCGAGTCTCACTTAAGGGTCCTACTCTTGACTTCGGCTCAGGTCACAATCCTATGGTTTGGGAGTTTGAGCCCCATGTCGGGCTCGGTGCTGACAGCGTGGAGCCTGCTTGGGATTCTTTCTGTGTTTCTCTCTCTGCCCCTCCCCTGATCTCTCTCCTCTCTCTCTCTCTCTCTAAGCAAATAAACATTTAAAAAATGCAGATTCCTAGGCATTGAGGATTCAGGAGTTCCGGGTAGGGACCCCCAACAGGAAGGGGCTTGGCGGAGCTCAGCGGATACAAGGCCCACGGCCTCCGGCCACGCTCGGTGCTCACGTCTGCCCCCCCCCCCACCGGGGGCCGCCTTGGTGTGTGTGTCGGAGTGAAGGGACGCATCAGGGTGGCCCTTATTATCAGTGAGATAAGAGAATGTCTTGACTCATCAAAAACATCCCAGAAAGGCCGCGTCTGGAAATTTTGCGTAAGAAGGAAAAAAAAAAAAAAGCTGAAATAAACAAGAAAAAGAGGGAAAAAGGTTTTCTTTTCTAAAGGCTGGAACCAATTTGGGGGTTAACCCAGCTGCCCACACGGATTTATTTCAGCTTTTCAAGCGTTATTCTATATGATTTATTTCCTGCGAAAGCATTTGACGACTATTGTGTGAACGGTTTCCGTTTGTTCTGGAAAGGCGTCTCCCCCGCGTGGGGAGGTCCTGCTAGGAGCCAACCAAATCCAAAACAACAACTGGGCTTGATTTGGAAAAACAAAACCCACGAGGAGACAGACGGTACCACATGCTCATTCCAAAAGCCCTGCAGACGCTGCAGCGTGAGTCACCGGGGCCCCCCTGGCTCTCCCGGAGGCCGGCTCCAAGTTCTGCTCTGTGTCCCTGGGCAAATGACTTAGGCCTCTGAGCGGCTGTTTCCTCGTCTCTGAAATGGGGACGGTAACGGCACGGGAGGCTGAGAACACACCCGAGGTTGGACGGAGCCTTAGGAACGGTCACGGTCACTACTTTCATAAAACAGCCACTGGAGCCTCAGAGGACCCTTGCGCACGGGGCTCTAGCACGTCCACTCATCCTGCAAGGGCCCCAGAGAGAACGGGGTTACCGGCGGGGTCCCAGTTCAGGACGCGGAAGTGCCTTATGACCGAAAAACAAGGGGGGGTCCAGGAAGGGCACGGGACCCGCCGGCTCTCAGGACCACAGCCTGCTGACGGCAAAGTTGTCTTCTGAATCTAAGAGAATCTTTTCATCTGAAAGGAAAGGGGCCTCCTTTAGAAGAAGGTGGTGCAGACCTCATAACTGAGTCGCTCCTCAGAGCCATGACCAAAAATAAAAGTCTCAATTTAGCCAATTCTGTGAAGCTCCTTGCAGATAAAGAACTTTCCATGAGCTGCTATAAGGCAGGATGCGATTCCGGTGTCAGGGAAGGGGTTTCTGGAAGGATCGTCAGGGCAGGAAAGGCCACCAGCATTGTGGACCCAGGTCAGGGCGGTCAGAAAGCTTGGGTGCTGCCATGAGTGTGAGGAGGGGGCGCAAGTCGTGAAACTGCCCTCCGGCCCATCTCCAGGGGACACGGTTCCGCTCTGTCCGGTGGAGTCGTGTGCCAATGGCCGTCATCCCATGGGATGTGACACGAGAGAGTCACCTGGCCACGGTTCACGGCAGCCGCAGCTGCCGCGCCGGCCCGAGAGGGTCACGCTGGCCCAAGTCTGCGGGCTCGGCCGAGGCCCCCAGGCTCAGAGCACGGGAGGGGCCACTGCTGCCCTTCAGTTCAGCGGCATGTCTGGGCAATAGGGAGACAGGCCGGGGCCTGAGGCCAAGAGCGGGATTCGAGGTCGGCCCTGGCACAGCCCTGGCACAGCCCAGGGAAGGACAGAGGGAGCAGGGGCAGGCCAGGTCAGCAGGCCGCTGGCAGCCCCTGGGCTCCGAACCAAGCCATGGCTGAGCACACTGGCCAGAGTCAGCACAGAGACGCTGACTGGGCCTCCGAGAGCCTGGCCGTGGCTCGGGCCCGTGTCCCAGCCCAGAGGTTCCCGGCAGCCACCCGCGGCTGCCTGAGATCGGCTACGCCAGACCAGCCACCCCCATCAACCTGTGACTCCCCACCCCCCAGCCTCCTGCTGCGTCCCCTCACCGACTAGCCACAGCGCTCCACAAACTCTCCTGCCCCTCTGACCTCAGGATCTTTGCACTGGCTGCTGTCTTTGTTTTGAAGTCTCCTTCTCGGATACGCACGTAGAAAAAAGGAGCCTCAGTGAGAGAAATTTGCTGGGTCTGAGCAGCACGCTGCTCCCAAAGCCCAGCACAGTGCCTGGCACAGAGGAGACACGAACCCACTGAACGCATGAATGAAAATGGTCTGAAAACAATAAATAGAAATAAAAGTCTCCAGTGCACCTGGTGACGAGACTAGACCTTTCCACCCATGGAGACTGCCTGCTCCAAAGGACATGGGGGCGCCGTCCAATGTGGACAACCGAGAGACGCCTGGGGTTCCTGACTCTTCCATGAGCCGCCCTGCTACTCAGACCCTGGAGCGGTCGCTGGAGGGGTCACAGCTCGGGACCGGGACTTCCACGCTCCCCGACGTCAGCAAATTCGTCTGCAGACTCTTGTCAAAGAAAGCGAACGGTGTGCTTAGACCCAGACCTGCCTGCTTCCCGGTTCCCTCGCGGGGAGCCCAAAGGACCACCCAGGGGCTCAGGTGCCGCTCAAAGGCCATTGGCTGGGGCGCAGGGGGCTCAGCACAAGGCAGACACAAAGCTCCGAGGAGCTGAGACCGGAGCTCGCAGCCGAGGGGCAGTAAGTGCAGAGGCAGACACAGAAGGTGTGAGCGCATCCGACAGCTCCAGGTGACGCCAATGGCCTGTGGCCAGGGTTTCGAGCGCACTGTGAGCATTTGGCACCGTCTCCCCTCTCTGCTGGAGTCAGGAGGGTTTGATGATCTTGCGTGTAGTTTCTAGAAGCTCAGCAGTGGTGATGTGTCACAGAGACAGGGCCACCGGCAGTGTGAGAATCGAGGCAGCCTCTCCGGTACGTCGGTCAGTCCGTGTGTCTGGGTTAGGGCACCGTGTACCCACGGCGTTGTCAGCTGTGACAAAGAGCCCAGGCCTTAGAGAGCCCCCCACCAAGCAGAGACATGGCTTCCCCACCCTGCCATCGGCTCATGACAGCAATGTGTCCGCCGGACGAATCCTGAGGCCAGAGGGGACGCCCATCTGCCACTGCACCCACGGCCCCGGCCCCAGCGTGGCACACGCGTGTCTCCTGCTCCCGGACAGGAGGGGCTCAGCCGCCCAGAGCGGCTCACTCTCCGTGTCCCCCCAGGACCCCCGCCGGCCCCAGCCAGTGGCACCGGCTGCCCCTCCCACAGGGACCCCGGTCCTTCCCACCCACAAATGCAGCCTCGTCTCTGTCCTTTCCTCTAGGACGCATGAGGAACTGTGCAAATGAGCAAAGGTTTTACAAAGAAGAAAGGCCACCAAAGGGTGTGCACCCGGCCCTGGGCTGGACACTGGCCTCCGCAGTCAGGGTGTTATCACGCTGCCCTTGCCCCTGTTTAGGGGAGGGACGTGGGCGGGGGGGGGGTCAGGGCTTTCCCAAGGTCACTTTACGGGCAGACGGAGGAGCCGGGGTTGGATCCAGGTCGGGCCGGCCCCAGTCTCTAGACCATTCCCCGTTCTGCGCTGTCTCAGGAGCTGGCTGCCTAAAAGCCATGTCCTCTCACCGGCCTCAACAGCTTGTCCTGTTCGCTTCCAGAGGGGTGTTCCTCAGGGTCCCCTGGGCCCGGGTCCCTCTTCTCCTGCGGGGCAGGGGGCTGTCGGGCTGGCCACCTGCTCCAGGGCCGGGACTGATGAATGAGCAAACACTCAACCCGAGCCCAAGGGACAGGCTCTCCGAGGCCAAGGGACACGTGACCTCTCGTCCTGGCTGGGCAAGGCGGCTTCAATTCAACAGGATCCTTCCAAGGAGCCCTGCCGGCCACAGAAGGCGCACACGACACCACATTTCACCCTCTCCCTCCGTCTTGGAAACCCCAGGAAGCCGAGGAGGAGGCCGGGTCCCCAGAGGCCACGTCTCACCCCCACACCCGAGCGATCACCTCTTTCCTGCCTGCAGGTGCGGGTGAAGACCCAGTGAGATAGTGGCAGAGAATCCTGGAAACTCACTCCGCTGAACACGCTTGTAGGGAGGCTGCAGCAGGTTGGGGGGAAGGGGAGACACCGGGAGGCCCGGCTCTCCAAATAGGCGGCCGGACTGTCATAGCTGTGCTCGGGAGCCCTGTGGTGCCTGGGCATTCTGGAAGGTTCTGGAGGGAGGGCAGGAGGGGAGCTACGGCTGGAAGGGCAGTGGGAGGCCCGCAGGCCGAGTCTGGAGGAGGAGCCACCTCGGAGGTGGGAGCCGGTCAGAGCGCCCGCTGCCCCCGTCCCGAGCCTTGGAGTCACCCTGGGCATGCTCCACACAGTGGGATTTTCGGCAAGCAGCAGGATGTGGCTCGCACTAGAGTGAGGACCGAGGTCCTGGAGGGAGCGACCTGCCCCAGGACGTGCAACCAGACCTGCTGGAGCCTTCCCGCCTCCGCCCATGCCAAGGCCCAGGGGTGTGCGGAGCCAGAGAAGTGTGGGCTGGGGACAGACTGCACAGACAGACAGGCAGGCCCGGGCGGGGCCCGAACCTGAGGCCGTGGAGGGTGACGGGAACCCACTGGAGGGTCTGAGCAGGAGGGGACGCAGTGGCCCCAGACTCCTCGGGCCCATGTGCCGGGAGCCCCTCCCTTCCCTGGTGACTTCCCCTCTGGCCACCAGTCTCCTTCGGGACAGACATCTGGAGCAGGGCGGGGACATCTCCTTCTGGAGATAAGGTCCAGGCAGGCCTCTCCGGCAGCCACCTTCCAGGACAGCTGCGGGTCTGGAGTCTGCCTCCCCGGGCCTGGAGGCGCGGGCATCTTTCTGATGATACGTTAGCCCCGAGGCCCTGGAGATTCCAGGGACTCAACCCCTCTCGGGGTGTTTACAGACAAAGCCAACCGGAAAGGTCTGCAGCCTTTGAAAACCAGCCGCTCTGCTTTGCCGGTATGGGCGCCTGACCTTGAACAAGAGTCAAGGGCCCCCAGCTTGGAAATGGAATGGAGCCCAAGTAACTTTTCTAAACATTTTTGCTCAACACCCCCACCTCCATTAACAACAAATACAGCTTTAGGGCATCTCATGGGGAAAAACATGGAATTGTTGTGGGTTTTTTTTTTAACAGCTCTTATGAGATCTTATCCATATGTGACACAGTTCAGCCATCAAACGCTTACAAGTCAATAGTTTCGGGCATATTTGGAGTCACGCTGTCAACGCGGTCAGTTCTAGAACATTCCGTCACCCTGTACCCTGCGGCCCCCCCTGCAATCTCTCTCTGTCACCCCAGCCCCGGCCACCATGGATCTGCTGTCCCTGTGAGGGTGCCTGTTCTGGGCGGGGTCAGACACTCAGCGGTCTCCCTGACCAGCCTCCTCCGCAGTCAGGAGCCCCCGAGTCGCGTGGACCCGTGGCCCACACGCCGTCCACGGCAGCACGGCCCACATTTCGCGTGCTCCTCATCGCGGGTGCGCGTCTGGGGGCCCCCTCCGGCTCTGGGGAGGGACGGCTGCGAGCACCTGCAGACACATTTCTCTGTGAACCTACGTGTGTGAGCCTCCCGGACGTGTCCTCACGAGTGGGACCGCTGGGTCCTACGGGAGCCCTCTGACCTTCGGGGGACAGCCAGACTGCGCACCCCATACGTGACCCGTTTACTGAGAAGATTCGCGAGCCCCTCCTGGGGGCTGTGAGCCAGGTGTCACAGCCTTTCTCTCCCTCCGTCCCCACAACCTGCTTATCTGGCTGAGGGCACAATTTATCATCCCTGCTGCCCAAGGGCAGGAACCGAGGGATCAGAGAGGTTGGGTCACTGAGCAGGGTGGCCCAGCTCGGGAGTGCGGAGCAGGCGGCTGAGCCCTCCCTCCCTGACACCTCTCGTCGGGTGGCCTTTCTCCCTGATGCCTGGATGACCCCGCGGCTCCTTCTGAGCCGTGTCCATGCTCACAGTGCAGACCGGCAGCCCTGGGGCCTTGTCGGATTCCTCCTGGGAATCATTCGGGCTGGGCCACGAGGCTGCGTGACCCTAACTGACTCATCCGTCCACACGGTAGCCACTACCTGGCCTGGCGTGGAGGGGGGACGCCCTGCTCTAGACCAACCACCTGGGGCACGCTGCCTGTGCCCTGTCCTTCCTGGTCTCCCGCAGAGCCACGTCGGCACATGTGACGAATCACGGCTCCCGTCTTGCCTGACTTGTCACAAGCAGTGGTTCTCCACGCTGAGCCGTGCCCCAAGAATCCCCTGGAGAGCTTATTACAACCCCAGCGACCAGGCCCAGCCCCCAACGATTCTGGGGCTGCCGGTCCGCGGTGCGGCCTGAGATTCTGCATTTCCAATGAGCTCCCAGGTGAGGCTGGTGCCACGGGCCCGGGGCTCCCCGGGGCTCCCCACTCGGAGAGTCTGCAGTACTGGGGCTGGTCCTCTGGAAACTTCTTCGGATAATAAGGTGCTTCGGCCTCCGCATGGGCAAAACTGTTTGCGAAATGATTCCTGCCTCATCCGGGGACCTTTCTGGACCTCCACCTGGCATCCTATACGCCAACAAAGACATTCATTTGGAAGGAAGGGGAGGGCTTTGTGACTTACCAGGGTGAGTCGGGACCCCTGGATCTAGATTTAGAAATTATCGACCCTGGTGGTGGGCAGTTGGGCACCACGTCCCTGGGGAGGCCCCCATGGTCGCTGGCTGAGGCTGGGGGACCCGGGGACCCGGAGGCCCTGTTCCTCTGCACTTGCTCCTTCTTGGTAACTGATTTGCTATCAGTCGTGTGCACTTTAGTAAGTTCAAGTCCTTGCTGTCCTCTCCTGGGAGATTTCCACCTCAAGCCCACAGCTCATCAGTGACGAGCAGGAAGCTTCCTGTGGCTTTGTGTTTCATGCACCGGAGAAGCAAGGGGTATGGGTGTCCCTCCAGAGCCTCAGAGAGCAGCCGTCTCCTCTGACCCTGGGACGCGGGACACCCTGGCTGGGTCCTGCTTCCCAGCGGCCCTGGGCTCCCGACCCAGAGGCAGGGGGCAGGGGGCACTGGCGCACCTGCCTGATACACACTAACATCTGACTCTGAACACCTGCTCTGGGCGCGGCTGCACTTGTGTGTCTCCCCAGGTGGCCCTCTGAGGTCACAGGTCCCCTCAACCC
Organism: Suricata suricatta; assembly: GCF_006229205.1. Lineage (NCBI taxonomy): Eukaryota > Metazoa > Chordata > Mammalia > Carnivora > Herpestidae > Suricata > Suricata suricatta. The sequence continues at coordinate 3,530,801 of NC_043715.1, forward strand.
TCTCACGGACATGGCCATGGGCGTCCAGACAGGCCAGGGGACTTACTACCTTGACAACCCAGAAACCACAGGGTCAGGAAGGTGTCTAAGTGGGCTCCTTCTCACTGACCCTAAACCCTACGAGCCTGGAACTCAGAAGAGACAAGAGCTGAAGACGGTGTGGGGTTGCCGCATGTTGATGGGGATGTGGGGACACGGGTGGAGGCTCCCCGGGGGGGACCTGAGCCCAGGTACGCCTCCTGTCCTTCCGCTGGAAGGCCAGTGTGTGAGAAGCTTGCAGTCCGTATACATAGATGCGCGTCTGCATGCAGTGGACTGAACGGTGGCCCATAGGCAGACGTGTCCACATCCTGACCCCCCGGGCCTGCGACTGTGGCTGGATTTGGCCACACAGTCTTCGTTGTCG
>NC_043715.1:3531306-3533116 GCF_006229205.1 Suricata suricatta
CCCCCCCCCCGCCGCCCCCTGACTCTTTACTTCAGTTCAGGTCACGGCCTCAGGGTCGTGGGATCGGCCCCAAGACAGGCTCCGTGCAGCCTGGATTCTCTCTCCCCCCCCTCTCTCCACCACTCCCTGGCTCAGAGGCATGCAGACAGGCGTGAAAGCTCTCTCTCTCTCTCTCTCAAAACAATAGCAGGAGTAATAGTAGTAGTGATAGTGATAGCAGCAAAAATAGGACCAGCAGTGACACGCAGTAGTGATGCGCAGCAGGGATGACACAGCAGGGACGATGCAGCAGGGACACGCAGCAGGGACAACGCAGCAGGGACAATGACGCAGCAGTGATGACGACGCAGCAGTGACAATGGCGGTGGCAGTGACAATGGCGGTGGCAGTAGCCGCAGCAGCCTAGGAAGGACGGCGGCAGGAGTGGTGATAACGTGGTGATGACCCCCAAGGATCACACTCAGCAGACATTACTGACCACCTACTGTGCGCCAGGCCCTGCACGGAGCACCGTGGGTGACAGCAGGACGTCCCGCACTCACAGAGCTCACATGGCCTTCTGCGTCCTGCTCTTGACAGCACGGGGCTCCCTGGGGGTCGAGGGGCGGAGGGGCAAGAGAAGGTTCTCGTCGCCAGGCCCAGATCGTAGGGCCCACACGTCCCCTGGCCCAGAGTGCGGGACACTGTGTGTCCTTGGCTCTGAGCTAACCCATCCTCCAAGCTCCCCCTCCAAACCAGTTACATAAGTGTTCCCCGAGGCCCGGAAACTTCCAGATGGCCCCGCAGCCCACCCTGCCAGCTGCCCCCAGGATGTGGGCCCTGGCCCGGGTCCTGGGCCCCGGAATTCCCGGAGCAGCTGCTGGGACGCAGCCTCTCTGTGTTCTTGGCCCTTCCCTGGAGCAGCTGTGCCCTGGGCGGGGCCGGTCCCCGTGACCCCGGCCATCTGGGCCCGCAGCACACGCCAGCCTCGAGGAAGGCCTGCCGGTGACCCCCCCTCCTCTCCGCCTTGGACACATGCCCGGCCCCTGCTGTGTGGCGGGGCTCTCTCCCAGGTCGTCCTCACGGCCACGCCAGGGTTCCCAGGCCTCCGGGGCCATCACAAACCAGGCGGGGCGGGTTTGAAATGCCCGTCCAGCCCCGCCCCCCAGGGAGGCCGGTGCCATCGGTCTGGGAGCCGGTGCAGGATCTTTATCTCTGACAAAGGGCCCCGGCAGCCTCGACGGCAGGCTGCCCCAGGCCACACTTGGAGAAACACCGTGGATGTTTATTTCCGTAGTCAGACCCATGCAGATACGCGGATACACAGTGCAGGGATTTCCTGTGGCGTGTGACGTAAAGAACATTCTCCCTCTCTCTGGAGGCCAGGAGTCCAAATCAGGGTGTCACGAGGCCCCATCCCTTGAAGGTTCCAGGGGACGGTGCTCCTGCCTCTTCCAGATCCCGGGGCCCCAGGCTGCGGGCTCATGATTGGTTTGGGCCTCTGTCGCCACACGGCCTCTCCCCTGACCGCGTCTGCTCCTTGTCTGTGTCTCATAACGACACGTGTCCTTGGGTGCAGGTCCTGCTCAGATGATCCAGGATGATCACATCTTGAGATCCTTAGTGTAATCGCGACAACGAAGACTGTGTGGCCAAATCCAGCCACAGTCGCAGGCCCGGGGGGTCAGGATGTGGACACGTCTGCCTATGGGCCACCGTTCAGTCCACTGCATGCAGACGCGCATCTATGTATACGGACTGCAAGCTTCTCACACACTGGCCTTCCAGCGGAAGGACAGGAGGCGTACCTGGGCTCAGGTCCCCCCCGGGG
>NC_043715.1:3533216-3534954 GCF_006229205.1 Suricata suricatta
AGGGTCGTGGGATCGGCCCCAAGACAGGCTCCGTGCAGCCTGGATTCTCTCTCCCCCCCTCTCTCCACTACTCCCTGGCTCAGAGGCATGCAGACAGGCGTGAAAGCTCTCTCTCTCTCTCTCTCAAAACAATAGCAGGAGTAATAGTAGTAGTGATAGTGATAGCAGCAAAAATAGGACCAGCAGTGACACGCAGTAGTGATGCGCAGCAGGGACGACACAGCAGGGACAACGCAGCAGGGACAATGACGCAGCAGTGATGACGACGCAGCAGTGACAATGGCGGTGGCAGTAGCCGCAGCAGCCTAGGAAGGACGGCGGCAGGAGTGGTGATAACGTGGTGATGACCCCCAAGGATCACACTCAGCAGACATTACTGACCACCTACTGTGCGCCAGGCCCTGCAGGGAGCACCGTGGGTGACAGCAGGACGTCCCGCACTCACAGAGCTCACAGGGCCTTCTGCGTCCTGCTCTTGACAGCACGGGGCTCCCTGGGGGGTCGAGGGGCGGAGGGGCAAGAGAAGGTTCTCGTCGCCAGGCCCAGATCGTAGGGCCCACGCGTCCCCTGGCCCAGAGTGCGGGACACTGTGTGTCCTTGGCTCTGAGCTAACCCATCCTCCAAGCTCCCCCTCCAAACCAGTTACATAAGTGTTCCCCGAGGCCCGGAAACTTCCAGATGGCCCCGCAGCCCACCCTGCCAGCTGCCCCCAGGATGTGGGCCCTGGCCCGGGTCCTGGGCCCCGGAATTCCCGGAGCAGCTGCTGGGATGCAGCCTCTCTGTGTTCTTGGCCCTTCCCTGGAGCAGCTGTGCCCTGGGCGGGGCCGGTCCCCGTGACCCCGGCCATCTGGGCCTGCAGCACACGCCAGCCTCGAGGAAGGCCTGCCGGTGACCCCCCCTCCTCTCCGCCTTGGACACATGCCCGGCCCCTGCTGTGTGGCGGGGCTCTCTCCCAGGTCGTCCTCACGGCCACGCCAGGGTTCCCAGGCCTCCGGGGCCATCACAAACCAGGCGGGGCGGGTTTGAAATGCCCGTCCAGCCCCGCCCCCCAGGGAGGCCGGTGCCATCGGTCTGGGAGCCGGTGCAGGATCTTTATCTCTGACAAAGGGCCCCGGCAGCCTCGACGGCAGGCTGCCCCAGGCCACACTTGGAGAAACACCGTGGATGTTTATTTCCGTAGTCAGACCCATGCAGATACGCGGATACACAGTGCAGGGATTTCCTGTGGCGTATGTTACACATGATCACACGCCACGTGACGTAAAGAACATTCTCCCTCTCTCTGGAGGCCAGGAGTCCAAATCAGGGTGTCACGAGGCCCCATCCCTTGAAGGTTCCAGGGGACGGTGCTCCTGCCTCTTCCAGATCCCGGGGCCCCAGGCTGCGGGCTCATGATCGGTTTGGGCCTCTGTCGCCACACGGCCTCTCCCCTGACCGCGTCTGCTCCTTGTCTGTGTCTCATAACGACACGTGTCCTTGGGTGCAGGTCCTGCTCAGATGATCCAGGATGATCACATCTTGAGATCCTTAGTGTAATCACGACAACGAAGACTGTGTGGCCAAATCCAGCCACAGTCGCAGGCCCGGGGGGTCAGGATGTGGACACGTCTGCCTATGGGCCACCGTTCAGTCCACTGCATGCAGACGCGCATCTATGTATACGGACTGCAAGCTTCTCACACACTGGCCTTCCAGCGGAAGGACAGGAGGCGTACCTGGGCTCAGGTCCCCCCCGGGG
>NC_043715.1:3535054-3540890 GCF_006229205.1 Suricata suricatta
GCTGTAAGTGCCATTACTGGTGGTGTCAATGCTGCTGCCGTCATGGTGATGCTAAGGACCGCCGCACTGCTGTCACCAGCCATGTACCGTCAGTGCTGCGGGCCAGACTGTCCGTTTTCGCTGCCGTTCCTCCCGCTTATCCTTCCGACGGCTTCTGTGAGCGTTGTTGCCGTCAGTGTTACTACTATCGGTGTTATCTCTGCACTTCCTGTCACTGCTGCCGTTTGGTCGAAGCAGGCTTTGTCCCCCAGGTCTCTTCCAGGAGGGACAGTCGCCTCCCACCCGGGGCTTCTGGGCTCCAAGTTCTCCACCGCACAGAACCGAGACCCCAAAGGGCCAGAGTCTTGGCCGCTGGAGGCAGAAGGAAGCCCTCCCGTGGCCTGGAGGCGCAGCCCCCTCCCGACACGGTTGGGGGTGGTGTGGACTCTCCCCCCACCCCAGGTGGTCCCCGAGCGTCAGGCACCGCCGGGCCACGCTTTCAGAGGAGCCCCACCATCTGTGTCCTTCCGAACAAATGGGGTGCACCCTGCAAGCCTTCTTTCCCCCCAAACCCTGTCGTCTTGGGGCCAGAAATGAACCAAAACGTCTCCCGGCCTCGGAAGCCCGCGGAGGGAGCACCTCTTAGTTTCTGAGAAGCCCACGAGCCGCAGGAAGATGTCAACCACCCACGCTGCGCTGTGCTGTGCTGTCCACGCTTCTTTGAGAGAAAGGAAGAAATGGTGACATGAAAGCTAAAGCACTAAACTGACGAAGAACCGGGGAGATTCAGAACTCAGTCCTCGGAGCCGGATTGAACCCGGGAGCAGAGAGCACCCTCCGGGAGGCTCTGGGGGTGAGGGCTGAGCCCAGCCGGCACATCCGGGGGGCGGGGGTGAAGTTCAACCCAGAGCCGCCGCGGCCCTGCCCCCGGAGCCCCTCCGCCTGCTCCTACCGGCCAGTTACTTTCGGAGGAAAAACGAGAACAGGCCCTCCATTGGCGGCACGCAGCTCATCAAGTATCTGTGTCCTTCCATGTGGGGTTTTCCCTAATCACGGTATTGGCACACGACCATCAGTGACTGTGGGGGAAACGGAGAGCAGGGAAAGAGGAGAATCCCCTGTTCAGAGTGGACCTCTAGGGACTGTTAGTGAATGTTCCTTCCACGTGTTTTCTGTACATGGTGAAGCAAATAATAGTGCAGATCACACTTCTTTTTTAAACTTAGGATGACAAAGGATTTTCTTCTCTCCCCCCCCAACCTAGAGTCACCTGGACCGAGACACTGTATGCCTAGAGACGCCACCGTTGGTCCAGTTTAGCTAATTAATCCAGACACCGTGGAGGCGGCTTTGACCCTGCTTCCTCCTCCCCCCAAAGCCCCTGCACCCCGAGTCCTGCTGCCCGGGTGCTCCAATATCTCTTAAGACACCCACTTCTCTGCTCCCCCACGGCCACCACCCCAAGCTGCCGCCCAGCCGAGAGGTGGAGAGAAATGTCTTAGAAATATCTAGCTGGGGGCGTCGGGGTGGCTCAGTCAGGCAAGCATCTGACTCTTGGTTTGGGCTCAGGTCACGGTCCCAGGATCTTGGGATCGAGCCCTGTGTCAGGTTCTGCACTAATCATGGAGCCTGCTTGGGATTCTTTCTCTCCCTCTGCCCATCTTTCCACGCCTTCCCCACTCTCTAAAATAACATTTTTAAAAAGAAAAGAAAAGGAAAGGAAAGAAAGGAAAAGAAAAGAAAAGAGAAAAAGAAAAGAAAAGAAGAAAGAAAAGGAGAGAATTGGCCGGAGATCTTGGACCAGGGCTGGCCGAGGTCCCCCATCGGGTTTCTGGCTTCTACTCCGGACCCCAGCAATCTGGGATCCACGCTGTCACAGGGACGTGCTTTCCAAATGCGAATCTGATCGCATGGCCCCCCCAGATGACAACTTGAATGGCCGTAGCCCGTTGCTTCTGGGATCAGGACCAGACTCCTCCTCCAGGAAGCCTCCCCGCCTGCACACACACACAGGCTCCCGCCCTGGCACCATGTGCCGCGCCCTGCTGTGCTCGCAGGGGTTGGTGGGCCCGCCATCCGCCCTCCCCGAGTCGCGGCGCATCTGGGAGCCACTCTGTTGGCACAGGGAGCACGCGCTCGGTGGATGGCCGACCGCCAACACTCTCCGCGCCGGCCACCACCGCAGGGTCCGGGCGGGATTATAATTCACGCGGCAGCGGCAGGACTGTTTTCCGGTTCCCGCTCCACACCCACCAGATCCAGGTGTTTGCTGGCCACACGCTGAGGACGGCGGGATCGCGCGGATTTTCCTATCAGGGAGACAGACCTGCTCCTTGGACGAGGGACTTCCTGGAGCTGAGCGGGAAGTGGAGTCTGGGGACCACGACCCCTGAACCCCTGCGGGTTGGTGTGCACCCCTGCCTCCCGGCGTGGGAAGGTTCCAGAGGCAGCCCCGTGCGGCCGCCCCCTCCCCTCACCCGCAGTGTGGAGGTGGGTTATCCATCCCAGACTCCAGTGCCTGACCCAGCAGGTGCTTTGTGCTCCGCCCCCGGAGCCGGGGGCGGGGGAGGGGGAAGGGTATCTGGGGCACCCGTGGGCTCTGGGAGCCTCTGAGCAACGGGCTGCCCGCCAGAGCGTGAGGACATGTGCCACGTGTTGGGGATCCCGGGCCTGAGCGAGACGTCTGGACTTAATGGCACCGATTTTTTTTTTCTTACTCTGTAACCTTTTATTTTGGTATAATTTCAAACCTGCAGAGAAGTTGCAAGAATATCGGAGATCCCTGCGCACCAGCGACTTGCCGGTCCCACCATGTGTGCGCGCACGCGCTCTTGAGAGTCAAGCGCGGGCTCCGGTCCTTCTATTCCTCCGCGCCTCCGTGCGCGGTTCCTACGAACCGGACTCGCTCTCAACTAAGCAGCACCGTCTGAGCCGGGGACTCACAGAGCGCATCGGCGTGTTTACGGTCACCGACGCCCAGCCCGTTCACGGCGGCTCCGGCCCGCGCTCCACGGCTGTCCCGCCCCCGGGGCCCCGTGCCTGCAGTCCTGCAGTGTCCCTCTCGTGCCTCTAACCTGGGTCGGCTCCTTGGCCTGTCTTTGTCCTTCTTGCTGATTTTGAGGAGTGTGTTTCTTGTTCTGACCTGCGAGCTGGAAGCCACGACCGCAATTCTGAGCCAAGTTTGGAGAACCGAGCGCGCTATGGAATCGATGCTCCCACACCCGGTCAGCGCTCGTGTCCTGCCAGGGGGTCCCGCCGCGCGGCCGCGGGGTGCACGGGGTGCGGGTGGCCTGGCCCAGCGGCTGGCGGCCTGCTTCCCACCTGCCTGCTCAGGCTCAAACCCCAGTTTCGTTCCTTCCAGCCTGGGTGACCTCGGGCAAGCCACTTACCCTCTCTGTGTTAAAGTTTCCTCATCTGGGAAATGGGGGCAATGCTGGTACCCACCTGGTGGGGCTGCAGCGGGGCTCGGTAGGCTAATTCTGACGGAGCCGAGACCAGGGCGCAGCACCTGTGAAACGGACCTCACGGGAGCACACACAGCCTGCTTTCACTCACATGGTCTTGGACGCGCCCTGCGTGGCAACACGTCTGGGCAGGTGGCTCAGCCACACGAGACGTGTTCATGCGTCCCCCACGTGCTCTCCCTTGGGCTCTGCCTTTCCCCGTGCGCGGGCATGTGCACACACGCACACACACGCGCACACACACACATACACGCACCTCCGCTCACCAGAGGGCAGAGCCAGCTTCACGCATGCTCCCCCGGGGCTAGCCCGCCGTCTCCTGCCCCTGCGTCACTCGCTCGCTGGCGCCTCACAGGGTTAGGGCCCTAGAACGTTTCTGTCACTGCTCGCCTGCTCTTGTGACGTCAGGGGACACGTTTGCGGGGCTCTGGCGTGACCACCGGCAGCACGGAGTATCGTGTGCTATCGCACGCCCCTTCCGCACGCCGTCCCGGGGAGTCCTCATCACCCCTGCGAGACAGGTGCCGTGAGTGCCCCCCGGGCCGGTAGGGAAGCGCAGGCACAGGGAGCTTGCGGTCCCGGAGCTTGGCCAAGGTCGTACAGCTAGAAGGTCCACGCCGGGGCTCGAACCCACGGGCTAACCCTTCAGTTACGCCCCGTCTGATGGTCCTGGGGGAGGAAGTCCGGGGCAGGGCCGGCTGGTGGCACAAGCGCGAGTCCGTGGGGGTCTGAGGCCATGGGGGACACCGAGTCATGGTCCTGCCGTGCGGCGGGGAGCCCTGCGCAGGCACATGTCGGCCGTGGGAAGAGTCCCCGAGGCAGGCGTGTTCTCCGCTGGGGCTCCAAGGGGGCGCTGAGCACACCCCGCAGGCCAGGGGACGCCAGGACACAGCACAGGTGTCCAGGCCTTGCTGGGCAAGCCCCGGGGGCATGCGTGTCCCCAGCGCAACCTCCCAGTCACTCAGGACGGCGGAGCCTTGGCCAAGACCTTGGCTCTGCTTCTCGTCTGTGTTTCCTCGGCCAAAGGACGGAATGTGTGCCTCGGTTCCCTCCGGGGCAGGCGGGCACGGCCGTCGTCACGTCGCGGGCAGGCGGGCACGGCCGTCCGCACGTCGTGGGCTGTCTTCAGGGCCGGGCAGGGAGGCCCAGCAGCTCGGCTCGGCGGAGAGGAGCGAGCAGGCCCTGCGCCGTGACCGTGCACCCTCCCGGGCGAGCGGGCGAGGCCCCGGGGAAGGATGGGGCGGGGGGGGGGGGGGCAGTGGTGTGGTTCCAATTACGCTGTCGTATGCGTCCTTGTCCGGTGACAAACGGCTGCAGTGACGGAGGATCATGGCTTCAATTTTCCGTTGGGATCAGACGTCTCGCGGCTCTGCCAGCCTCGTCCGGAAGTGGGCAGGTCACCCGGCGGCCCGGAGCCAGCGACTGTCATTCTTGGCCATCAGGCCCCCGGGTCGGCCAGGGAAGGGGGACAGTCCTCACGGACCTGGCCTGGGGCCACGCGGGGTGCTTCCTGTTGCCCTCGCACACTTGTGCCCACGCACACCCCCGTGCAACTCGACCATCTCTTCCAAGTTCACGCACGTCCACGCCCATCTGCAAATGCCTGTCTCAACTGACCCATTTGGCCAGAGTGGGCTGTTTCCGGGCTGAGCCAGACAGGGAGGGTGGATGGAGAGGTGCAGGCAGATGAAGGGCAGCCTGGGCTTCTGGCAATTTCCATCTTAATTTTCAAGGTGCCACAGACTGTGAAGGCCAGCCAGTGCAACTCTGGCCGGAAGGGAGTGCGACAGGGGGTCTCTGTGGGGACGGCGGCCTGGGAGGGCCCGTGGCGGGGCTGGCACGGTGCTTGGCATTGTCTGGAAACATGGCGTCCGCACCTGCCTCACGAGGTTGTGCCTGAGGACGCACCTGAGCCACCGTTTTTTGAGCCACATGCTCAGGTTGCAGAAATAGGCACTGTTTTTTCTATAGTGAACAGCCTTGACCTTCAGCTCTCAGGGCTCCCCCCGCAGCCCCCACCCCACAGCTAACAACCTCAGTAACAAAACTGGCCATTGGTTTCCAGGTTAGCTCCGTGCACGCAGGGCGACCCCGCCCCTCCCTGAGTTGACACTGCCCTCCCGCGCTCCCCAGTCCCCCGAGCGGGAGCCCGGGTGCCCACCACGGCCTGGTGCCCCCTCGCCGGGGCTCCACACTGCCCTCCCGGGCTCCCTTGGGCCAGGCTCGGTCCCCTCTCCGCTGCCCTCCATCGCCCCCTTCTCAGTGACCTGACCGCCCTGTTTCACACGCTAACAGCCTCTGCCTCTGGCACTCCCGGCTGCCGTTGTCTGGGTTCTTTTTCTCCACAGCGATTTCTACACCTGACACGTGTGATGGGTGTCCCGCCTGCCCCC
>NC_043715.1:3540990-3558313 GCF_006229205.1 Suricata suricatta
TGTGGGACCTCTAGGACCTAGAAAAGTGCCCAGCACACAGCAGGTTCTCAAGAAACATTGGAGGGAGGAGGGAGGGGGGAAGGAAGGAAAGGGGGAATGAAAGAAGAAAGAAGTTAGAAAAATGGATGGATGGATGGAGGAAAGAAGAATGGATGGATGGATGGATGGATGGATAGAGGACGGAAAGACGCAAGCGTGGTGGATGGGTGGTTCAGCCTGCAGGCTGGGGAATTCTGCAAGTTCTGGAAGGAAGTAGCGGGGAGTCCCTTCTACGGTCTTGTTCCCCAGACTGATCTGGGGGCTTCCCCCCTCCCTCCCCATCTGGCTTCATTCAGCACAAGAGGTGGGCACAGGTGGCCCTGCCCTCCTGTAAACAGAGAAGGGACCTGCCCCAAGGACACCGGGGAGCCCACGGGATGTCCGGGAGGGAAGGTTCCGCAGCCGGGACACAACGCCCAAGGTGACACCAGGACTGGTCCAGGGGGACCCACGTGCAGCCCTGGGGTGGGGGCCTGGACTCGCCTGTCTGCCCCACGCCCAAGGTGGCCAGATAAAACACGAGAGACCCAGTTCAGTTTGAACTGCAGACCTACAGTGAATAATATTTTAGCAACAGTAAGTTCCACACAGTATTTTATTGTTATTATATTTTAATTTCTTTAAATCCGTCATCCCCACCCACCACCCCAGGAGCCCCCACCATTCCTCTGGAGAAGTCTCAGGACACCAACCCCTTGTGTCGGGGGCTCCCAGTTCAAGGTCACCTGGTGCACCCCGGCTGCAAGGGACTCTGGGAAAGTGAGCATCAGATGCTTACGTGTCTCCATAGGAGGGGGTGCCCTGCCTCATGGGCTGGGGACCCCCCACGATGGCTGGCACCTGGCTTTAGGCTTCTCCCCCCCTCTTCTCCAGAGACCCTGGCAGGAGCAGGTCCAGGCTCTCCCCAAATCTCTCGTGTGACCCGTGAGATGTGACTTCTGCTACCCAAGCATCCTTCCATCTGTTTTCTCTGCCAGAGACTCTTAGTTCTATTTACACAGATCTCCGCTAAAAGGAACTGGGCCTCCTTGGAGAAATGGCTGATCTGGGGCCGGGGCAAGGGAAGTAGGAGATGAGCTGGGAACATCGTGTTGTGCCAGGAAGTTGTGCCAAAACGAGAGGCCTGTGTCAGAATCGCACAGAGAGCAGCTGGGGTGAGGGAGCAGCAGAGCAGACCGGGAGAGTAAGGCGCTGTGAGCGCGGGCACGAGACAGGACCTCGTGGGCCGTACCGGTGCGTGCGTGCGTGCGTGTGCGTGTGTGTGCGTGTGCGTGGTATGCATATCACATGTAAGGTAGGAGGAAGGCGTTGTGTAACTCCATAAGTTTCTCTCTGGGGCACCGGAGTTGGGAGGGTGGGGCTCAGGTCGTGGTCTGTGGTTCGTGGCTCCGTGACACAGCACAGAGCCTGCTTGGGATTCTCTCTCTCCCCCTCTCTCTGCCCCTCCCCCACCTCACCCATGTACACACGCACTCTCTCTAAATAAACAAACCTGAAAAACTCAAGTTACCTTTGACGACTGCCCTAGGGTGCCTGTTTCAGGCAGGAGTGGTCAGCGGAGGCTACAACTCGGGACTGACGGCTTCCTGGGGAGCCAGATATTTACAGGCCCCACGTACGTCCCCCCGAGATAATTATTCATGACCAAAAAACCAACGGAGAAACCTGGCAGATGCCACCTTTACCAAGGGATGGAAACTGAGATTGGCGGCAAGAGAGCCCCCGGCCGCGTGCCTCCCGCCGCCCACGGGGACGGACGGAGCGCCGCTGGCGTGAGACGCCTGCCCAGGACGCGAAACCCGAGTCTCATGGGCTCCACAGAACGTGTGGCCAAATGACCTTGAAAACCCGCCCATGTCATAGAAGGTGAAGAGACCATGAGGCGCTTGTCCAGACTCAAGGATACTAAAAGAGAGACTGAACGAGATTCGTGATTTGAGAGTTTCTGTTACCGCAAGGGCGTTGCTGGGACGGGAGGCGAAGTCTGAATAAGGTCTTGAATCGTTCGACCATATAATGTGTCCGCGTCAATTTCCCCGTTTAGCTCATGAGTCCGCGGTCGTGTACGGAAAGGTCTCCTTCTGAGTGAGAGTCTATCCTTATTCTTGGGAAACGCACACTGACGCGCTAGAGACGAGGAAGGTCTCGTCTGTGCAGCTTCCTCTGAGATAATTTAGGAAACCAAGGCTCCAGCAGACGCGGGCGTGAGCGCTAGTGTCTAGAGGACCTGGGCGGAGGGTGTCCGGGAATTCTGGCAGCTTTCTCGCAAACCCCCTGCAGGTCTCAAACGATGGCGAAAGAAGAAGTTAAGGGGCGCCTGGGTGGGTCAGTCGGTTCAGCGTCCAACTTCGGTTCAGGTCATGATCTCACGGTTTGTGGGTTCAAGCCCCACATTGGGCTCTGTGCTGACAGCTCAGAGTCTGAAGCTGCTTTGGATTCTACGTCTCCCTCTCTCTGCCCCTCCCCAGCTCGTGCTGTCTCTCTCTGTCTCAAAAATAAATAAACTACATTAAAAATTTTTTTAAAAAGAAAGAAAGAGTTAAAAAACAAACACAAAGTCTGTCTAGGAAGTTAAAAGCCAAAAGTGACCGTCTTGTTGCTGTGGTCCCACCAGGGCCTCCCTTCCCTGAGGTAGAAGCCAGGGCAGCAGGGCGGCTCCATCAGCTGCACGAGCCTGAAGTCTTAACCAGAGGACCCAGCAGCTAGAAAGTAGGGGAGGGACCCCAGAGAGGAGAGCACTGCAGCGGGGGAGGGTCCAAGTCTCCTGCTGACCCTTGGACGGTGCAAGCCCAGGGCAGCGAAGGCCGACAAAGTCTGAATGATTTCCGCTGCAGGCCATGCAGTGAGGTGACGTTCAGAATTTAGAGCGCAGACAAGTTACTCTCCTGGTCACAGACTGACCATCTGGTCTTCATGATGCGTTAACACGATGTCAAGATACAATCTGAAATTACTAGACATGCAGAATGTGTTTGAAATGTCCACGCTCGAGAGAAGCGGTCAGTGAACTATAGCTCACCGGTTGACCATCTGCTTTTAAAAACACAGTTTTAGGGGCACCCGTGGGCTCAGTCAGTTGAGCCTCCGACTTTGGCTCAGGTCATGATCTCACGGTTTGTGGGTTCAAGCCCCGTATCAGGCTCTGTGCTGACAGCTCGGAGCCTGGAGCTGCTTCAGATTCTGTGTCTCCCTCCGTCTGTTCCTCCCAGACTCACACTCTGTCTCTCTCTCAAAAATAAATAAAGATTTAAAAAATTTAAAAACAACACAGCTTTACTAGAACACAGTCACGTCCCTCCACTTCTGTCCCATCCGGGGCTGCCTTCACGCTGCCACCAGGGAGTTGAGTGTTAGCGACAGAGACCCTACAGCTCATGATCCTAAAACACTCATTGGCTGGTCCTTTAAGAAAAAGCCAACCCCTGCTCTAGAGAAAAGACCATCAATGGTTGGTGATCCCGCTCCTCCCATGACCCAGACATAGGGATTAGCTGACATATATCTATGCTGAAATCATAAACGAAAACATCTTCAAAATAAATGAAAAAAAAGGAATTTCATGGAGCATTAGAAAATTAGATAAAGAACCAAATGAACATTCTAGAGTTGAAAAAGACCCAATCCAAATTCCCCTTCGTCCTTGTCCCTTTTCCTTCCCAGAATAACTATGACACACTGGAGAACAAGCAGTCAACTTCCTTTTTTTTTTTTTAATGTTTATTTATTTTTGAAAGAGAGGGAGACACAGAATCCAAAGCTGCTCCAGGCTCCGAGCTGTCAGCACAGAGCCCGACACGAGGCTTGAACTCGTGAATTGCAAGATCATGACCTAAGCCGAACTCAGACGCTTAACCAAATGGGCTGACCAGGTGCCCCTAAGCTGTCATCTTTCGAGCATAGGACACACGCCATGTGCTGAGGACAGAACTGGAAGCGGGTGGCCACTGGAGACTTCCCAAGCCCCGTATCCCCGGACCTCCTACCTTCCACTGCGTCTGGGTCTCTCAAATGCATTTTTAACACTTTGATAAATAAAATTGAATAGCAGCTGAATCTCATTTGGCAAAAGTGATTGAATTATCGAGTCCTTGAAGGAGGTGTGTGCTTGCTAAATGACAGCATATATTTGGTGCCAGTAGCTGGCACACGGGGGCACCTGCGTAGGTGAATTCCCTTGCCACCTCCCTGAGTCAGGCGGGTGTTGGGGGCAGGGGGGCGGGGAGGGCGCACCCTGGAGACTGCAGCCACAAGGGGGTAAGGAGGTGAGAGCAGGCTGCCGGGCAGGCGCATCCCTGTCCGCGTGGTGACAGCCACGGGGCCCACAGAGAAGTCCTTCCCCCACCTCAGAGCCAGGCCGGGGGCTGACAGAGGGAACAGGTTTAAGGGCCCCTCTCACTACTTCTTTTTTTTCTTCTAATCTATCTATTTTGAGAGAGAGCACACACGAGCTGGGGAGGGCAGAGAGAGGGAGAGAGAGAATCCCAAGCAGGCTCCATGGTATCAGCACAGAGCCCGACACAGGGCTTGAACCCACGAACCTTGAGATCTTGACCTGAGCTGAAACGGGCTCAGATGGATGCTTACCGGACTGAGGCACCCCTCTCCCCTACTTCTTGGACAGGAAGTCCACTAACCCTCCCACGGAGCCTTCCTGTCCTCCCAGCGCTTGCTTGGGAAAAACCTAGGAGTGGACATGTGGCCTGTTTAGGATGAAAGGGACTTAGAACCGGGGCAGGGGTGACACCAGGAACGATTTCTTCCCTCATGAGAGGAACACTGTGGGGAGAAGGCCCGTCTGCTCCCGCTGGGCGTCCTGCCTCAGGCCCTGGGCACGGGAACTGTGTGCGGCGCGGCGGCCGTGGGAGCATGGAGCAGGGGTGAGGTTCGGAGCGATTTCCCCAGGAGCCCCCGGGGATCATCTTCCTCCCGACTTCACACCCAAGATGCTTAGTGCCGGGATGGCCCGGAGGGCTCGCTCCCAGGGTGCCGGCTACACCCCCGAGGTTTGGCAGGTCAGGCCGGGGCCACTAGACGGGCTTCTCTGCCGCCTGCCGCTGGGAGCAGAGCTCCCCGAGCCCGGGGCTCGGGCACCAGGCACCAGGGCACTGAGCACCCACGCACACTGCTCTGCCCCGTGTCCGGCCACTTCAACGAGGAGGGAGCCAGCCCCCCTCGCTGCCACCGCCTTCCCCAGCGGCTGCAGCTCCGACACGTGGAGGCGTGGGGACGAGCACAGGGCTGTGGGACGTCAGGATTCCAGCTGTGGGGGGAGAGGCCGCAGGACTGGGTGGGGGTGGGGGGCAAGCTTGCCGGTGGCCTGTGAGATCCGCCATCAGGGCACGTCTATGGACTTGACCATGAACTCGCCAGAAACTGGCATTGGCCCAACATCCGTCATTGTCCAATCCCCGTGATTTCTGCGCTTGTGTAATATTTTAATTAGATCAACGTTTTAACAGTGTAAATACACTCATCACGGAGGAGAGCTATCCCCACACCAAGAAGAGCTGTGACCGAGAACACAGCGGCAGAAGCACTGATGGTGGGTGAAAAGAGCAGCCAAGCCCGGAAGCCTCCCGTGGATACAGAGAATTAGGACACAGGGACACACGGCTGCAGGCTCACCGATGTCCCCCTCGCTCCCCACGCTCACAGGTCAGAGCCCTGACTCCAAGGTGACTGTATTCGGAGACGGGACCTCTAGGAGTTAATTAATTCCGGTCCAATGGGGTCATAGGGCAGAGCCTTGGTCCAACAGGACAGGTGTCCTTGTAGAAGAGGCACACTGAGGGCGCCTGGGCGGCTCAGTCGGTTGAGCGTCTGGCTTCGGCTCAGGTCATGATCTCGTGGTTCAGGAGTTTGAGCCCCGCATCCGGCTCTGTGCTGACAGCTCGGAGCCTGGAGCTGCTTGGGATTGTGTCCTCTCTCCCTCTGTCCCTCCCCTGCTCATGCTTTCTCTCTCTCAAGTAAATAAACATTTAAAAAATTTAAAGAAAGCAAAGCAAGCAGCCTTGGCACGGGGAATGCACGCACGGAGGAAAGAACACAGGGGAAGGCGGCTGGCTTCCCAGCACCGCGGACGCCTTGACTGTGAACTTCCAGCCTCCGGAACTGGGGGAAACAGACCTCTGTTGTCTAACCCACCAGGCCTGTGGCACTTGGTTGTGGCCGCCCGAGCGGGCGAATGGCTGACACACAGAACGTGCCCCGTGTCAACAGGCCCCACCCCCACCCCACGCACGGCTTGCACACTTTAAGGGACGCCTCTCGCTGCTCATCCGGTGGGGGCCTCCCCGCGGCTCTAGAAAATCCCGCGGCGATGAGCACGCCCGTGCGCACGTCTACACCCGCAGTGGGAACAAAACACAGACGCGTCTCCGAGCTGGTTTTCAGCCTTTTTATTTCACAAACGGTTCAGGTTTGTCCAACAAGAGACACGTCACAGAGACACGTGAGAGATCAACCCAGTTTTACTGAAACAACAGCAACGTGGTCCCGTTCACGAAAAGCACACACGCACACAGTTTACAATAAACTTTTGTACACAGGAAGTAGTAAAATACATCATTTTTCATAGAAAAAAGCACATACGTAAGCTGTGGGCTGAGTGAGCCTACAGACGGTATAAGACCCAGAAACACAACGGGGTAAGAATCCGAAGGAAATGAGGACTTTTCGTTTTGGGGGGCAGGAGCCCCTAAAAACACTGCTGGCCGGATTTGTCGTCTCTTTGTGGGTCAGGGGCCCATGTGGCAATGGGTCCTGTTAACATGCAAATCAGAGGTGGTCTCGGGCTCTAGGGGCCTCGCCTTTGGACCCATTTCCACTTTCAGGAGAAAAATGGCTCCAGTTTCGGAACGTTTGTAAGGACGGGAGGGACGGGGTCTGGCCTCGGTGAGGACCGTCTACCCTGTTAGGCCGGTCCAGCAGACATTCGGGAAGCTGGCGTCGACCAGCTCTGGAAGTTCAGCTTCTCCCTCGGGTAGGACGTCCACACACACCCGCCCTCCAAGGAACACCGGGGGCCGTCTCGACCTCAACCAAGACGGGAGTCTCGGCAAAGCCTCCGCCACCGAGGCTGGTCACGGAGCAAAGTCTGTTGGAGCCCGAGTCCAGCCTCACATCTAGAATCCAGAAGTTTCCAAGTACTCAGATCTTTGGCTGTGACCAGACAGGCTGACCAAACTCTTCTGCTCTGACATTCGGGGCAGAGTCGTCAAAACCTGCGAATTTCTCCCAGCCCACAAGGCACAGAGGGGGGACTGCCTAATTACAGCTCACCGCTTTTCCCAGCTCCCTCAAGGCGGACGGACACCATTTCCCCCAGGCTGTGAATTTAGTAGGGAAGCACTGGGCCACCGGCCACTACCTTCCCCAGGGAGACTTCCGAGTCCAGACCATCTGAGCTTTGCTTTAAAAAAGGAAAAAAGAAACAAGAAACCCTGCCTGTGAGTCCCTTTGCGTTTCCGATGTGCGGACGGGGTGTGTCCCCAGGCGGCCGCTGCCAGCCTGGAGGCGGCGGGGGAGGTTACCTTCTGCAAAGAAACACTATTTGCGAGAGGGTGTTTTCTCTCCCTGTGGGTTTCTGGTCTGGGCTCGTGAAGAACTTTTGTAAAGTGATAGCCAGAGAGCACCGTGCTCCTCAGAGCCGGAGGAGCGTTTGGCAGGAGCCGTCCCACAAAAACAGGAAGAGAGAACCTTCTACGGCGTTCTTCTACTGGCTGTTGGGCCGCGGGCTGGTTTCATGACCACACGCCGCCCCCTCCCCCCGGAGCTGCTCACCGAGGCGAGGAATGTACCGAAGGGCCCATTCCTCCCGCTGCTGAGAAACTAGGTCACCCACGGCCGGGGACGCTGCACATCTGACTGTCACTTTTTCAAAGCAGCAACGGAACAGCGGAACCGGCAGACGATTTGAGTTTGTTTTTTTTTTTAAAGTAAGAAGAGGGGCTGCCCGCAGAAGGGCTCACAAAGCAAAGCCCCGTGGGAGAGATCATGCACAGACCAGCCTGGGCGGGGGCAAAGGGTCCTGGTTCATTTGTCTTCAAGGAGACCGAAGGTCACGGCAGCAAACAGACGGGCCACGCGGACGAAGGGAAGGACGAAGACGAGAAAAGTCGGGGGGACCGCGGGAACTCAGCCAGCCCTCTGTGCACAGAACCAGCCTGCGCGACACAGGGGGCTGGCGAGGACGGGCCCCTCGGCCCCTTTTTCCAGCCCGCGTGTCTGACCAGCAAACACTAAACCCATTTGCCTCCACTGCTGGGGACGGACTGTGTTTTCAAAGGTTTTAAATAACCACTTTCCACTCCCCTCCTGAAACCCTCTGGATGGTAGAGAGGCCCCTCCTGCCCCTGCCTGCCTCCCGGCGGGACCCCCGAATCCTGCCACGTCCCCAGGCCCGGAACCTTCCCCCCGCTTCCCCGCCCGCCAAAGAGCCCTGGGAAGGAGCACCTTGGTGACTGTCTGTGCAGGGGGGGTGCTCAGACCCAGACCCTGGCCTCGGCAGGGCCAGTCACCGGCTGCCCGGCCGAGACCCCAAGGGCGCTGTTTCTCCGTGCGGTTTGAGACAAAGGCACAAAGGGTGTGACACTGAACGCCATTGGAAGGAAGTTTCCCGCCTCTCTCTACCCCCAGCCCACCCCCCAAAACGACAAAATAAAAATAAAAAGCAAAACCCTGAAGCCCCCTTGAAGCCCCCTTTCTCCCGGCACTGGGGATTCACTGCCTGACGGCAAAGATCCGGAAGGCCTTTCCATCTCGGGGGGTCCTCAGGCTGCAAAAGAAGGCAGAGGGAATGTTACCACAAGGTCAAGAGGCCTTTGACAGCCAGCTGGGAAGGGAGAGCAGGGTGTCCCCGGTCCCCGAGGTGGAAGAGCTGTGGCCGAGGGACACTTGCCTGCAGCGGCTGGAAACGCAGGCCGCCCGAGCCAGGGACAGCCGGTCCACTCCGTGTCCCCGCGCGGCGGCCTGGGTCCGAGCCCAGGGTGGGCAGGGCCGTCAGCTTATTTTCCTGGACCTCCGGGATTCGCCGGCCCTGGTCTGTCTGACCCAGGTGCGCCCTCCCAGACCGCCGCCCGGTGACGGCCACCACCTGCCAACCTCAGTGGCGGCCGTCTGGCTGGCTGATCGGCAGGATGGCATAGAAACAATGGCGCCTGAGCCGCTGCTACGGAACAGGGCACACGGGCGAGGCTTGGACGTGCACCGAGTGCCACGAGAAGCACTCTGAGCCCGTCTTTTACTTTCTTCCCTGGGCGGGGGCGGGGGGGGGAGCATTAGTGACCCTGGTTTGCAGGCGAGGAGACAGAGGCAGCGAGAGAGAAGCAGGACTCCCCCGAGGTCACACAGCCACCACGGTCACACGTCTAGTAACGGCAGAGTTCAATCCTCCCACTAACCAAAGGCTTAAAAAACCTACACACACAGCTCCCCTGTGTAACCTGCCGAGAAATTCCCTTTTTAGGTGCACAATCCAGGGGTTTTTAGAGGTTTTACAGGGCTGTGCAATCACCCCCACAAACACCCCAAAAGATCATCTGTGCCCAGTTTTAATGAGTCCCCCTCCCCCAGGCCCGCCGACTTCCGCGTGTGCGGATTTGCCCGTCCTGGACGTTTGACGTTAAGTGGAATCGTGCATCGGGGGCCTCCGGCACCTGGCTCCCCTCACTCCGCTCGGTCCCCGAGGCCCATCCCGCGTGGCGGCGTGGTCCGGACCCCATTCCTCGCCAGGGCTGGGTGACGTTCCACCAGCGGGAGCGTGTAGTGCTTCCACCCCCCAGGGCTCGGGCACTCACACCCCTCCTGCCTCGGGCTGCCGCGAACACTGGCCAACAGCGCGACCGTGAGTCCTCACAAGCGGCGTGCTGGCCGAGCCCGGGGGACACGGAGCTGGGAGCGGCTCCTGCTGGGTCATACGTTAGGTGACCATTCACCTTTTTTAAGAAGCTGCCAAACTGTTTGCCAAAGCCGCTGCACCACGGGGCGTGCCCCGGCCGCACCTGCCGCCTCACGGCTCGGTATTCAGCCGCACACGCGGTTCGCTGTTACAGCAAAGTCGCAGCTAACTGAGGCCCCGGCAACGGACGCTTAGGAGCCCCTAATAGTTTGCTCTCGTAAACAGGGCTGTGGGAGCGCAACCCGGTCCACGGGACTTTCTGCTCAGGCCTGAGGGCGCCCGGGGACAAGCCCCCAGGAGTAGCATCATCGGAACCCGGGATCCGCACACTTGCAAGTCGGACACTTGCCCAAATACCCTCCATGAACGTTCCCCCAACTGACGACTCCCACCTCCATCTCGCCAGGCACCTGCTCAGCCCGAGCCCGCCCCGCAGTGCATGGCATCCGGCTTCTGGTTCACGGCCACTCGGAACTAGGGCGGGGCATTCGACTGGAGTTCTAATTTGCATTTTGCTCATTATGAATGCATTTGAGCGTGAGAGTAAGCGCCCAGCCAGGACATTAGCGTGACTTCCTGGGGGGTCTCCGCTCCCGATGAGACGGGGCCAGACTGGAACCCGCAGGACCAGGGGGCCCCTGCGCTCCCGGACCGCTCGCTTCCTCGGGAAGCAGGCTGCTCGGAATTCCTGCCTGTTTCCCCCTTTCCCCATGACAGCTTCGTGCCCTTGGCCTCCCCTGGGACTGGACTTTCGGAATGGGTATCCGACGGGGGCACTTGGCAAGATGGGCTGTGCGGAAAAGCCAGGCCGTGCGGACGGAGGAAGATGTGGGCCGCTGGCCCCCGCCCGTGCCGGCAGCTGCCTACCGACCACGGAGCAAGTCGCTCCGGCTGCCCCGCTGGTGTCTGGGAAGCTCGGGTTCCAGGGCCTTCCTCAGGCCTCTGGGCTGCAAGACTCCCCAGATTCTCGGCCCAAATGAACGGTCTGGGAGAACCACCCAGAGCCACAAGGCTCCCGGCCACTCCTCACGGTGGGCAAGCCACACCGGGGAAAATTCCAGGGCCGTGTCTCCACCTTATTACTGTAAATTTTACAGATGGGGCAGCAGGGTCTCTGATCACAGGGCCCCAAACAACCTAGGGACAAGAGGGCCATTCAGGATGTCACCCGCCAAGCCCCCCAAGCACCTGGAGGTCTCGCCTGGACCTCTCAAGCATCCCTTGAGCAGCCCGTCCACGTAGGCGGCAAGAGCAGGCCCTGCCGAATGGGGCGTGGATTTCTGAACGCATCAGGCCAGCGTGCCGACGTCGCCCAGGGGGTCCACGCAGCAAGGGGGGCGCTCAGCCGCTGGCTCAGGCGAAGAATTCCTCCAGGCCTGGCTCCTCTGGGTGCACCCCCATCTGTCCGTGCCTCAACCGCTAAGTGAGCCCCAGCCCAGCCGGCTAGATCGGCGGCTGTGCGTGTCTGAAGGAGACTGATGAATGGCAGACCGGCCTGGCCGCCCTCCAGCTCTGGGCCTGCCCTCGATTCTCTCCCTGGACGACTCGTAACCCCTGGACTTAGAAGATGGGAGGGTCCATTGGCAGCACCTTCGGAAAAAAGGTATTTTGAAAATCTCTCAACGAGTTCTGAACAAATCTCTGAACTCAGCAATCTGTCGTCCAGCCAGTGTGAGGCTGAACACCTACTATGTGCTGGGCACAGGCTGTGTGCTGGGGACACCGGGTTAAACGAACTGATGGGGTTCCTGCTTTCATGCTGACGAGTCTGGGGGTCGGGGACACACAGCTACAGGTGTGGAAGAGAAAACCGCAGAGAGTGACGGGTCCTTAGGTAAAACCACCCAGGGATAGGAGATCCGAGCAGGGCAGGGGTGAGGGACCTAGGAAGAGGAGGCGGGGCAGGGGTGAGGGACCCAGGGAGATGGGACACAGCAGTGTGAGGAGACATCTGTGCACTGGGCTGAATGACAAAGAGACCCCCACCCCCACAGGAAAACATGGCAGCCGGGGGTCCGGGGTCAGGTGGGAATGGGTGCAAAGGCCCGGGTCTCCGTGTCCCCCGGAACGGAGAAGCTGGTGGGTGAAGGGTAAGACAGAGGAATACGGCGTCAAGAGGGTGGACGGATGGGCAGGGGCTGCCTCAGCTGTGACCTTGCCAGGTAAGGGAGGGGACCTCGTTCTGGCCACCCTGGGGGCCGCCGGGGGCAGGGTGTGGCCTGCACGGACCCCCAGGTCTACGGCCATGACCAACCTGCTAAAGGGAAGTTTCCTTGCGAAACTGCCGGGAAGGCCCCCGGGCTTGCGCAAAGATGTTCCCTGCCGTGTTGTTTATGACAGCAGAGGACAGGAAGCGGCCCGGACGTCCGCCCGCCGGGCTCGCGGTGGTGGTCTTCCTCCGCGCATCACCGAGAAAACCGTTAGCCTAACGATACGGATAGTCCGACCCCTTCAGGTAAAACCAAAAACCAAAAATAAGGTGCTTGTGAACAGAAAAAACTCTGGACGGAAACACACCGGAATGTTTATAGTGGTTGTTTCCGGGTGTGGGATTTTCCGTGATGATTTCTTAAAATCATTTTCTGAAAGTCTCTTAAGATTAAGATGTTAACTTCTTAAAATTAAGTTAAGACTTTAAAAAAAATGTTTATTTAGAGAGCGCCAGCATGAGCAAGCAGGGGAGGGGCCGGGGTGGAGGGGAGAATCCCAGGCTGACTCTGAGCGGTCAGCACAGAGCCCAACACGGGGCTTGAACCCTGGAACCTCGAGATCATGACCTGAGCCCAAGGCAAGAGTCGGACGGAGCCACCCTCTGTCACCCACTTAAAATTAATTTCTTAAAATTAATTTAACATTAAAATTATGTCTTGAGCTCTAATTTTATTTTAAGGAGGAGGAAAGGAAGGGGAGAAAGCCAAAGCATGTGCCCCTCACAGAGCTGAGGAGAACGGGAATCGGCGGGGGAGCCTCGGGGAGCCCATGGCTGACTCTGCGCCCTCAGCAGCTGGGGTGGAGCTGTGACAAGGGTGCTCTGGGAAGCGTCCAGGGTCTGCAGCCTCAGGGGTCACCACTCGGCCCCGGTTAGTGGTCTGCAGCCTGGCCGTGGCCACGCGCCCAACCCCACTCCCCTCTGGGCCCGCAGCCCCACCCAGCGGTCGGACCCGATGATGCCACCACGGTCCTCGCCCCTCGCCGTCCCCCACGAGATCTCCAAGCTGCTCGCCGCTTACAGAAGGCAAACCCAGGCTCTGAGAGCTGATGTAATTGGCCCCGAATTGAACACCCACCCCAGGTCCCACCAGGATGTGGACTCGCGTATGTGGAGACCCTGGGACCCTCTCCCAACCATCGTCCTCAGCAATCAGGCTGTGGCCCTGCCTTCTCCGAGGTGGTGGTAAGGGGGGCTTGGTGCTGGGGGCCCCTCGGGGTGAGGGGGAGTCTGCAGGCCCGCGAGGAGCTGCGAACACAGGAGCTGGAGCTCCAGTGAAGATCACTCAGGGGGGGGGATCGACGGGCATGTGGTCACGCACACAGACCGCATGACAACAGGGCACGTGACTTGGGTGGGCGCGTGGTGGCCTGTCCCGGGAGAGACGGGGCAGGGGAGGCTTGCCCCCCAGCTGGCACCCGCTCCATGGACTCAGGGGGCCCCGCGTCAGAAGGACTGCAGGCAAGGAACTCTGCCCTTCTGGCTTTTAAGGGTGCGATTTCTGCTTTATTATTAAGAAATCTCATTTCTATGCGTGTGCGCACACGTATGCGTGTGAGTGTGCGTGTGTGTATTTTGTTAAAGGATTTGGACCCTGTTCTCCCGAGTCTCACCCGTTTACTGATCTTGGAGGAGACTTCAAGGGTTAGAGCGCAGACCTTCTCTGCACCCTGCTGAGTCGCCGGCGCTGAGCCCCAGTCTGTACCGCAGGGTCCATGAAAGCGCCCGCGCCTTGGGGACGTTGGGAGGAGTGTGTGGCCTGTCCTGGGCCGGCGCCGGCAGGAGCTCGGGGGCCCTGAGCTGCAGCTACGTCCTCCCTGCTCGGTCTAACCGCGTTCTCCCGTCGGGGAAGGGACGGGGATGCAGGGCGGGCACGCGCACGGCGGTAAACGCACCGTCCGCGCAAAAGCACTGACTCAGCAAAGTGTCTTGCATGAAATATAAGACTACTCTTTAGGGAAGAGTTCAGAACAGTGCGTGTAATACGACCTTTCATTTTGATTTTCAGGCGCGGTGCACGTAGGGGGGGCTGGGGAGGGGCGGGCAGGCCTGAAAAGCTGGGAAGGAACAAGTAACGGAAGGTACCAGGGCACCTGCAGGGCACTCTCATTTTCTACTCTCTACACTTATTGTTGAAATAAGCATGTATTGCTTTTCTAATAAATACGTTTAAACTTAGAAACAAGTGTACCCGGCACGGAGGGCTCACCCGACCCCTCCGGGACCCACGCCGGGGACCGGTCTAATCTGGGGCGCCCCATGTACTGGTAAGGAGCGTGGGTGCTGGGCTAGCAGCTTGACTTCAAGTCATGGTTCTCGCTGGCTAACCCTGAACAAGTCACTCCACCTCTCTGTGCCTCCCTTTCCTTGCTGATAAAGTGAGGCTTCCTGGGGTCCCCAGCTCAGCGGGCTGTTGGGGGAATCAGATGTGCTAACGTGCACAGACCTTGGAGGGCAGGAAGGGGGAAACCTGCCAGTTTGCGAGGGAGGGAGCCCGACGCCCTGCTGGGGTCCAAGCCAGCGTGGAGGAGGGGGAGCACAGAGCTCATCACATCTGGAAACTACAGCCTTGAGGTTTCTACTTAGCTTCTGGACGCACTGAGGGATTTTCAGACGCCCAATCCTGAGAGTCCAGAGCCGGGCTGCCCAGCGTGGCAGCCGCCGGTCACAGCGGCCACTGGGCGCCTGCAGTGTGGCCCGCCCAAACTGAGATGTGCTGTGTGTGCAATGCACACTAGATCCCAAGATCTTATTCTAAAAAAAGAAAACAAGGGCGCCTGCGTGGCTCAGTCGGTTGAGCGTCCAATTTACAGTCGGGTCATGATCTCGCAGTTCCTGAGTTTGAGCCCTGCGTTGGGCTCTGTGCTGACAGCTTGGAGCCTGGAGCTGCTTCAGATTCTGTGTCTCCCTCCCTCTCTGCCCCTCCCCTCCTCATATTCTGTCTCTCTCTCTCAAAAATAAATAAAACATAAAAAAAATTTTTTAAGTACATATTTCTTAATTTTCTATTATACATAAGCTGCTACGTGAATGGTCCATTTCTGGACAGAAGGCCCAGCACATGTGTGCCGTCCACCTCCGCAGGTGGGTTGTGTCTGTTAAGTGACCAAGAACGCTACCCGTCCTTGTTGGTCTATTTCCCAGTCTCTCCTTGTGAAATCTGCCTTTTAAGAACTGGTCCTGGTCTGGGAAAAAGTCCTACACGGATGTTCACCGAGATGTCCACCTTGTTTCCGGGAACATGCAGCAAACCCCGGTTCCCATGCCAGAAGCTCTCCCTGACCGACACCTTTCCCTTGCTCTGCTCTCCGTCACGGACACCCGCGTGGGACGGAAGATGCCTGTCCCCTTATGGTGTCCCAGTCCTGCACCCTCACCTTTCAAGACTTTCAGGAAACCCTCTTCTAGAAAAATAAAGCCGCCGCTAAGCCAGACCCCGTCCGCTCTACGGCAGGGCCACCCGTTGGGCCGTGTGCTGATTCTGTTCCGGAGGCGCAGGTTTGGAAGGAAGCTGGCTGGGCAGGTCCAGCGCTTCGGGCGACCACAGCTCCCTGGGGCCCCTCTGGGACGGCTCTGGGGCTCCGGCGAACATCGGGGACGGAGTGACGCCCGGTGCCCTGCTCCTGCTGCCGTTTCTCGTGTCACCTGTGCCCCCGTGGGACAGACACTAGGCCGTGCTCCCTGGTCGGTCCCGGTGCCTGGGACACGGGGCGGGCTCACCGAGCGTGTGGCTGCTGACAGGTGAGTGCGCCCTGGATAGACGGGCGCGGGGATGACAGAGTGAGTCCCGCTAATACTGAAAGATGAGCCACGTGGGTGCTTATGTGCACACAGGCTCGGGCAGGTCCCTCGGTGGGGGTGGTTGCCACGGGTAGGAAGCCACCTTGGGGACCCGTCTCAGTCCCCTGCCCCCCCAGACAGCCACCTGTGGGGGGCAGCACGTGAAGCCCTTGTGGCCGCCCTCAGGGGACGGGGGGGGGGGGGGGGCTGAGCTGCTCAGGGCTGAGCGGGGCAGACGGCAGGGGGGCCGGCCCCCACGCTTCTCAGCACGACCGTGTCCTCTTCGAGGGGGACAGGGAGCTGGAGGCGCGGAGGCCTGGGATTCCTTTCCCGCCTGGTCAGGAAATTCCCACTAATCAGCGGCCTCATTTCCCTCCCATTAAAACCAATGGAATTTCCCTTCATTAGGCTTTTCCCAAACGAAGGCTGTCAGCTCTGGCGGCTCAGGGCTAAGGGCAGGGTTACCGCAGGGGGTCCCTGGGGGCTGGCTGCAGCACGGGCACTGAGCTCCTTGGAGCCTTGAAAGCAGAAGCTTCGGGGTTCCCGGCCCCTTCTACATGCGTGATTTTATTCCCCTTTTCAGAAGAAGGCCCCTGAGGGCGGCCAGGGGCTCTGTCACTTAATCATCAGACTTCAGCTCAGGTCATGATCTCAAGGGTCACGAGTTCGAGCCCCGCGTCGGGCTCTGTGCTGACAGCCGGGAGCCTGGAGCTGCTTCGGAGTCTTTGTCTCCCCCTTTCTCTGCCTCTCCCTTGCTCACTGTCTCTCTCAAAAATAAAGATTAAAAAAAACTTAAAAAAAAAGTCCCCTCAAATACAAAAGTCAGGATTCCCCTCTGTTATGGGCTCCATTGTGTCCCACACCCCAATTCCCATGTTTAAGTCCCAACCCCGACGTCTCAGGAAGTGACCTTATCTGGAGAGAGTGTCTTTAAAGGGATAATTAAGATAAAAATGAGGTCCCGAGGGTGGGCCCGGATCCAATCAGACCGGTGTCCTTAGAAGAGACCAGGATGCAGATGCGCAGAGGGCAGCCCATGAGGACAGGCCGTGAGGACAGGCCGGAGGCGGCGCCAGAAGGAAACCCCGCCCACACCCACACCGCCCCGCCCTCCAGCCTCAACTGGGACAGTGGAAACTCAGTACTTCAAGCCTGGGCAGCACCAGGAACAGACACCCCCCCCAACGGGGACCTGCGCCCGGGTGGCCCTGTGTGAGCTCACGGGGCTCTCAAGATGCAGCCCCGGGCCTGGGACCCTGGGCGCTGAGGCCGGTGACTCTGCTCCACGGACAGCAGAGCAGCATGGGCCAGAAAACGGGCTGGCAGCCCGAAGCGGCACTGGGACCCCTTCCAAAGAACATTCTGGAAAGGCATCTGCAAAGCCTCTGACGTTTGCA
>NC_043715.1:3558413-3569090 GCF_006229205.1 Suricata suricatta
GGGGGGGGGGGGGGGGGGGATTTAGGAGCTGCCTCGATGAGCTACTGAGGGCCTGGAGCTCTCAGACGGACACGGGATTCATCCAGAAACTGTGTGAGGCCCAGAGGAGTTTCGCCTCCACAATCACCAGGGAGGAAACCGAGGCGCAGGGGAGTGGGGTGGTAGGCACAGGGCTGGTGGGACGCAGCAGGGCCCAGTCTGACTCCAGACCCTGCGCTCTTCCTTCTAGAAGTAGCTACATTCTCATGTCACTGCCGAGAACCACGCGTCACTATGATTTGCCCCTACGTGTCCCTGGGGGGACGCACGGTCACACGCACACAGGAAAAGGACCCCAGGCGCGCACACAGGAAGGTTCCGGCGTCTCACCACCGTTTCTAAATGCTCATCGTGGAAGAAAGTTCTTGTTTTTAAAACAGAAAGGCAGAGAATAGAACACGCTCGTCCGGGCATTCTGGTGGGAATGCCCTTGGCTGACCTTGGGTGTCAAGAGCCAGAGAACGCAGGCCTACCTTTCAGACTGAACCCCGTTCCTGAGCGAGCCCACGTAGGCCTTCTTCTTGTCCACGGGCATCACGTCCACGTAGCCCCCGCTCTCATTCCTGAGGACGCCCGCGTGCACGGCCGTCTTGCAGATGCTTGAGGTCTGAAAGCGCAGAAGAGCCGCGGTCAACATGGACGGCGCATGCTCCTGGATGGGGCCCTCGTGCTCGGGGGCCGGGGTGGGGGTGGGGAGGGCGTTGGTCAAGCCTCCCCTAAAGATAAGCATCGCCTTTTCGATTTCCCCGGGGGTCTCTCCAGAGAGACCTGGCACCACTCATGTGTTCGTTCCTGCACCAAGTCTTTCCAGAGCACCTGCTAGGTGCCCGGCACTGTGCTGGATGCGGAAAGTTCCGCAGGGAGCAACGGAAAGACTCTGCCTTCACGGAGTTGGGGGAGACGAACAAGTAAACAGATACACAAAACAGCAACGCTGCCTCTGAAGGAAATAAAGCCAGATCATGAGATAAAATGGTCTGGGTGGAAGGGGTTTTTTAGAAGAGTTAATCCAGGAAAACTGCGCTTGGTGTGACATTCGACTTCAGATTTGGATGGCCGAAAGGCATCTGCCACGGCCTGGGAATGTCTCTGGGCAGAGTGGCCCTGGCAGAGGGAGCAGCTTGTGCAAAGACCAAGGGGCAAAAGTGAACTCGTCCTGTCCAAGAACCAGGGAGAGGGCCAGGGAGGCTGGGATACAGAGTGTCCCGGGGAATGTGGCAGGACAGGTGAGCGAGGTGAGCGGAGCCCATGGTGGGGGTGGGGCGTGGGGCCCACAGGGCCAGTCGAGGGTGATTCTAGTGGCCAAGGGAGCCGCTGGCTTTCAAGCAAGGGCGAGGTGTGCTATTTTCCAAAGTTATCAAGTAGACCGATCCCTGGGTACTGAACTCTTAAGTTAAATTTTCACCAGCCTCTCTTCTTATCCAGTGGAGGGATGGGCCTCAGGAGGGGATGTCTGGGGCTGATTAGTCACCGTTTCTCACGCTGGACGGATGCATTCGGGGGGGCGGGGGCTGGGGGCCCTCGCCTACCCTGATGGGCTGATTCAGAATCGCCCCCGACGAGGGCCGGGTGGCGCGAGGCATGCTCGAGGTTAAGGGCGCCGTAGGGGACACGTTCCTGCCACCTCTGTGACACTGTCATCCAACCTGCGATAAAAAAACCCAACTCTGGCCTCGACAGGGGGCATCGACCCTCAGCGTAGCTCCCGGCACCTGCAGCCGCGTCCCCACCCCCGCCGCATCCAGCTGCTGTGGGGTCACCGCCCCCGTGCGGCCGGGGCTGCCTGCACCTGTCCCCAGAACCGTCTGCAGGGCCAACAGCCTCCCTCGCGGGCCGCAGAGTAACACAGGCGCCGTGCTCACTGCCCCCCAGGCTTTATCTCGTTTACTCTTGGATGAGACGGGTAACTACCGCTATCCCCATTTCACAGGCTGGAAAGTGGGGGTTTGGGGACGTCCGAGAACTTTGCCAAGGCCACGCGGACAGCTGGTGGCTTGAGATTCCAACTGTGGCCTGGCTGAGCGCCAACGCTGTGCTTCTGGGGTCAGCGGGAGGCCAGCTGGAGGTGAGTGGGTGGCCGCCAAAGCCGCCCACGTCCCGTCCCCAGAACCGGGGACCACGTGGCCGACGGCTCCTGCACGTGTGTGGGGATGAGTGTGCGTCCACGGTCACCACCAGCATCCGTACGAGAGGGGAGGCAGGAGGGACAGAGCTGGAGAGACAGACAGAAGAGGTCACACTGCTGGCCGGGGGTGGGGGACGGCCTCTAGAAAGCAGGAAAGGCAAGAAAAACAGGGCCCCCCGGGCCTCCAGAAGGAATGAACTGCTGCCGTCGGGCTCTGACCCCCAGCCTGTCAGCACGTGTGCTGCGTTAGGCCGCACGGTGACTAAGCCCGTGGGCGCTCACTGCTGCGGCCATAAGAAGCCCAGGCCAGTTCCAGTCATGCTGATCAGGTCCCTTCAGCGTGAGGACTCCAAGTATCGGAAAACAGAGTCAGCAGGACAACGGCCCGCGGACATCGGAGAACCCCTTGGGCCAGGCTGACAGGGGCTGCGGCTCGGCCCAGCTCAGCAACCTGCAGCTCAAAGATAAAAACGCAGACCAATGCCCACAGGTCAGGTCCGGAGAGCGGACTCCTGTCCTGCCCTCACTCGTGACCTAGTGGCCTGCGGCCCTGGCCGTCACCCGGGGCTCAGCCTGCAGACTGCGTGCGTGTGTGCATGTGCGTGTGTGTGTGTGTGGAGAGCAGATCGGGGGATGGGGGGTCGTGCGATCTGCACACACTGCAAGGAGCGGGGGCAGGGCCACTCTGAGGTCCCAACTTTGCGAACACCGCCAGGTGCCGGTCACCCAGCAGGACCGTAGGGCTGGGCTTTGCTCCTGCTCACGGCCACCTGTCTGCACAGCACCTGGGACCCAGTAATCACCTAGCGAGTGACTCGGGTCCCAATCACGGGCCAACCCGGCCGGCCCCTCCGTCGTGAAGAGAGCAGCGTGGTGAAGACAAATCCTGCATGATCTACTTTACGAGAGGCGTCAGCAGCGGTCAAGTCCACAGACACAGCTGCCCTGAACTGCCCTGTGACCGGGACAAGGGACCCACCGTCCGGCAGGTTCCTAACCCCAGACGTGAGTGGACGGGTTAAAAGGGGCTGTTTGAAAAACCCCAATTTGAAATCTCGTGCGGAGCAGGTGCTTGGTCCTGCTCCGAGCCTTCCGGGCCCCCTGCAGGCTGTGGGCTACGACCCCGTCCTTCACACCAGGTCCTTCCAGAAGGGCTGCTGGTTTTACGGAAGTCGTCGCTGCCCAGTAACGGAGGCTGCCCGCCTGTGCCCTGGAAGCAGACACTGCGACAGGAAGGCGGAGAGTCCCAGAGCCAAAGTGGACGCTCACACTCAGGACCAGACAACAGGAGTGGGATTTTTCAGTTGCTTCAATAACTGAAAGGCAGCCACGATCCTGCACGGGCGCCTCTTTCCTCCTTCAACGCGTCAGCTCGGCGAGGTGGGCTCCGGGGCACCTGTGGGCCTCAGTGTCACTCAGGACTCCGTGAGCCTCTCCGGTCAAACAAAAACTCCCCGATCCTAGCACCGAATGCGGGAAACCCCTGGGTCTCAAGGCAGCCGGGACAGCTGGTCACCCCGTCGCACAAAGAAGCCTTTTGAATTCTACTCGCCCTCTGCCCCCCGAAAAGGGATCCCTGACTTTCCAGTTCCCGGGGGGGGGGGGGGTTTGTGCCCCGAGAAGATTAGGAACCAGCGGGCCCGCGGCACCTCTCAGGCAGACAGGGAGCCTTCCGAAACGGAGCTATCGGTTTAGAACTCTAAATGCACAGTCCGTGGCAGTGAGCATGGCCACAGACGTGGTGATGGTGCTGACTGGCGGGCGGAGCGGGCCTGGCTCTCTGGCTCTCCGGGTGCCGCCCACTCGGCGACCGAGTCCCCAGACGTGAGGCCCCAGGGCCAGCTCTCTGCTGGCGCACCAGAAGGGGCCTGACCCGCCTCCTGCGACCCAGCCCATAAGGCGCGCCCTCCAGACTACACTCGGCCAAGAGGTGGTGCACGTTGGTTTCGGGCCCTCTGTGCCAGCCCTTTGCCTCCCGTCCCCGGATTTCTGGACACCAGTATCCAGAAGTTTCCTGAGATACCATCAAGCCCTCGGCCGGGAGTATGAAAACCTCACACGGGCAGCCGGATCTTTCTCGCAAGATAGGCGCAGCCCCGGCCCCGCCTCCACACACCTCTTCCAGCAACCGCCACGTCGGGCAAAGGCGTGTCTTCCCGTTCCTCCCACACGCCTCCTCTCGCGAGGCGAGCTTCCATAAACACGGGTAGCCCCTCTTCTCGGGGCCCGAGGCAACACAAACATCTGAACACTTATTAACAGCCTGCGGCATACGGCCAAGGCATCCCTGTTCTGGGTGTTCCGCACGCAGAGATGGAGAGGTCTCTCGATTTTCCTATCCGGGGGGGATTATTCTCTCTTCACACATGAGCAGAGCGAGGCTCCGGGGGGGGTTAAGCAATGTGCCCAGCACCCATCCCTCGGCTGGTCAACAGCAGAGCCGAGACTGCCCCCGGGAGCCAGGAGGCCGCACACTATTCTCCACGGGACAGTAAGAGCCTAACGGGCTACTGAGGAGACACTTCTAAGCTCCGGGGTTGAACGCAGGCCCCCAACTGGAAGCGCGCAGTCGATGTTAGTTACTAAGACCAACGGCGAGCTCACCATCACCAGCATCAAAAATTCTCAAGGGGCTGTGGTCCCAGACCAGCCGCATCAGTGTCATCTGGGAACTTACTGGAAATGCAGATTCTCTGGCTCTGCTCCAGCCTCAGAGGCAGGAGTGCTGGGGCGGGGCCCAGAGCTCTGTTTGCACAAGCCCTCCGGGGAACGGAGATGCGTGCCCAAGTGTGAGAACTTATCCAGACACCCAGGGAGGCAGGGAGAAGAGATGAGAAACTGAGGTTCAGGGTGGGGGAAAGGCTTGCCCACCAGCTCACAACAGGGTCCTAAACTCGCACCTTGACCGGGTCGTTGATGTTTGGGCTACGCCCAACGCCTCTCCAGCCTGCAGCTCACCAGAGTGAGGCGGAGCGGCGCCGCTCGGCCCTTCGAAGATCTGGAGACAACTCCCCAAAATAAATCTCTTAGCTAAACAGACATTTTCCAAAAAGGCATCACCGTTTCCCAGAATACGGAGTGAACTAAAAACCGACGCCAGAAAGAACCTCTAAGGTGGATAGAGCTTTCCTTCTTCTGTCCTCACTCTGTCCGTCTCCTTCCGCATCTCCTCTCCCTGTTCCTCTCTTTCCCCCTCCTTCTTTCCTTCTTTTAGTTTCTGAACAGCTTAATATTTAAGCATTGACTCATGTAGTATCTTCATTTATTTATTCCTTCAACAAACATTCATTGAACAATCATCATGCGCCAGCCCCGTTCGGAGCACTGTGGTTGCTCCAAAAGCTCAAAAACCTAGCGAACAAGGTAAAGACCCTACAGAGCTCTCCACGCACCTGCTCACATCTGGGTAATTATGAGTACAGATGCGTTCAAGCAAGGCACCACAGAGCGGCGAAAGGACAGCGCCTAAAGCAGGACACACGTCCGTGGCATCTCACGTTGGCCTGTGTTAGCTATGAGGTTATTCTAAGCCTCACTTTGCTTTCCTAGAAGACTGAGACAAGACACCTAGAAAAGGTGTTTTTAAAGAATAAAACTTGGTAAAAGATAGTTTTATATTACTGTTAATTTTCAACAAGTTCTTGCAGTTCTAACCTTTAAAAAGAAACTTTCTATGTTTATCTGCTATGTTGTTTGGTGCATACAGGTTTGATCTCACGAATCTGATCTTCATAAATTACACCTTTTGTGCCACTGCACAATGAATGGTGGTGCCCCATTCAGTACGTTTAACCTTAAATTCCACTTTATCAGATGGCAACACTGACGCTCCTGCTTTACCATTTCTCTGGATTTGGCTGGAATCGCTTCACCCTGTCCCTTTATTTTTCATTTTAAAATCAAAGTCTCTGTCTTTTAAGAGCAGACTTTGGCTCAAATAGTCACTGTAATAATTGATACACATTATTTTACTCTTCCATTAAACTTTTAAAACTCAATTTTGACTGAATGGCTTCTGAGAAGAAAAAGACTCATTTAAAGAGGAAAGAAAAAAAAAAGATACGAAAAAAAGGGTTAGCCATGAAGTTTGGTTTGACTTTACAGGACTCATTGACCTCACATTTACAGGGATCTGGAACAAATGAAGCAGTTCGAGGCAAAGATGACGGCGGTGGGCAGGAGAGAACAATTAAAATGAAAATGGAGACAAGTTGAGTAGAAGTGTCGGCTGGGGATAAGCGATGCTGACCTAATCATGAAATTTTAGATCTCGAAGTTTCCTTGGACTAAAGAAATCTCAGCTGGTTCAGTTCTGCAGAGAGGTAAGCAACTTGGCATGAAATCACACAGCCTGTTGGACAAGGCTGTGACCACATTCCCATCTTTTGGGACACCCTGTCCCTCAACCCTGGGCCGTGGGAGGGAACAGGCTATGTTCTGGAGGATTCACTAAGAAAAATCAGGCTAAAGGTTCCTTGCTGAAGTTAGTAGGGAAATACAGAAGACCAGACTCTGGTATAAGAAGAGTGCTTACTAACACATAGTAAGTTAGTGTTATTTGTATTTCCTTCTTTGTTTTTAGCTAACTGGGTACACAGCCAAAAACAAATCCCGTGAGTAGAGTGGACCAGTTCTATTAATGCATCAGGAGAGCTGAAAGGTTATTAAACATCTGGGGAAATGAAGTATGTGATACAGGAAAGCCTGCGCATTAAAAAGGCACCTCAATGGGGAAACAAGATTTAATTTGCCAAACTATGAAAACACCTGCATCTGTATTCATAAACCTACACAAGTGAAGTATGAATACCACTGTCAATGGGAAAATGTGGGCAACGGTTGCAGAAATTGGTCTAAATTTAGCTAGAGACCCAGGAACGAGATCCCAGGTTTCTGGTATCCAGACCTTGGGCCATGGTTCCCGAGGTCTTAGCACGCTTTGAGGGGTGGTCACGGAAAACGGGAGCATACTCACGTCTGCGTAGATGTTCGTTCCAAACACGGGAGCCCAGTAGGACGGCTCGTCTCTGCAGTGTGCCGGACAATGAACTCTGGAAGACAAGATGCGTTTGCGTGATGGCCACGGCCGGCGGAAAACAAGAGTTCGCGAGGAGTAGCAGGCCTTACCTCTTCAATTTCAAGGTTCGACTATGTAGATGGGAAAGGAAACTACCATCGAGTTGACTCTCTGAGGAAACAAAAATCGACCTCTCCTACCCTACCAGTGCTTAAGATGTTTTCCCTCTTCTTAAACAGTGTAGATAGAAATTAAAAACTCTGTACAACAAAAAGACACGCAGAGACAAGATGAAAGAGAATAAACCGGTGAGAGATGTGAATGTGGGATTGTCAGAGGCTCCACCTCCCATGGTGGGGTTTGGCCAGTTCATACCGTCGGTACATCACAGAGATTATAACCAATAGACTTCTTCAAAGGCCATTTCCCTGTATGAGAGCGGAAAGGGTGGAGGGCCCCCACCTCAGTGAGTCAGACTCTCACGGACAGGGGCGCTGATAACCCGAGACGGAAGAGGTTAGACCAGCATGAGGTCAGCCACCGCAGCCCTGCTGTCGGCAGGGATTAGAGGGTTAGGAGAACACTCAACCTGGAAGTGAATGGGCCCCGGGTGGCCTGAGAGATTCACACCAGGGAAAAGCACGGACTCCACCGAAGAAAAGAGCTTTTTTTTTTTGCCTTTATCTGGAACAATCACCACAAGAACCCAGAAACCAAGATGGTGCCCGGAAGCCATCTGGCCCCAAGGCAGGCGGGATCCGGGAGGGTGGAGAGCCAGGCAGAGGGATTGAGAAGCGAAAAGCTGTCCTGTGGGGGGAGGGGACGGGCGTGGACACAGTGAGAGGATACCTGTGTGAGATTTTAAAAACAGAAACAAGAATCTGGGAAAGAAAAGTCTTTGGCTTTTCAGAAACCTGTTTTCTCTACTTGTACGATGTCAAGTGTTTTTTTTTTTTTTTCTCACTTGTTGTTTTTCCGAAATAATTTCCTTCTGCTTCTCTGGAATATTTGGGTTTACTATTTAATAAAAGGTGGTTATGCTCTGAAGCAAAGGGGATCCGTGTGGTTGTGGAGCGACGCGGGGGGGGGGTAGCGAGAGGGCCTCAAGGGAGGGGCATGCGAGCAGCACAGGGGAGCAGTGGGGGTGCCCGTCCAGGGTCTCCCTGTCACCAGCACCCTCCTGGGGCTCTTCCCTGCTCACACCTTGGGGGGCTCCACATGCTAGGTTTAAGGTCAGTCCCTTGGATGACCCACAGGCCTCCAGCCCCAGGAGGAGCTGACAGGTGCTTGAGAAGGAAGTGCCACCAGGAGCCCTTTATTTGATGTCATGAAGCATCATCCTCCAAAAATCGGCCAGTTGAGGTGTGGGCAGCACATGTAAAACCTAACAGTGGTCCGTGCCCAGAACAGAACCGAGCGTGGGGACAGCAGAGAAGGAGCCACTGAGTGCTCAGCAGCACAGGTGAGTCTCCAAAGCGTTATGCGGAAGAAGCCAGACACGAAAGCCCAGGTACTGGGACCGTCTGTGTACATGAGATGCTAGAAAAGGCAAACCTAGAGTGACAGAAAGTAGACCGGAGGTTGGCAGGGACGTGGGGGGAGGGGCGACTCCAAGGGACTTTCTGGCATGATGAGGAGGTCCCTGTCTTGACCGTGGTGGTGGCCGCGTGACCGGGTACGTCGTCAGGACGTATCAAACTGCGCTCACAACGGCGGATCTGACTGTGCGCAAATCACGCCTCAGAAAAGCTGGGGTAGACGGGGCTGGCTCTAAAATGATCCACAGGAAAGGTCATGGATGAAGTCAAGAACCAAGGAGCTGATTTACAGAGGGAAAGCGGCACCACGAAGATCCCAAAATGGCGCCGCCCTGATGGGCCACTCTGGGGACCCCGATCTCGGGGGTCTGGGTGGGGCCTTCTCATCCCATCCTGCAGCCCGGGCTGAGAACCAGCGGTTTCCAGGAGAGGTCCAGGAGGGGCCACATCCAGAACCGGGTCATGCCTCGCTCCATGTGATGGCCTCCAACGCAGCCAAGCGCCTCCCTCGCTCGGCCCCCGGGTTTGCAAAACCAGACGGTAGAGGATCTTACCTAGGGCAGTGGGTCCCCGGCTTCTCGAACGGGCAGAGCTGAGCAACGGTGGTGTAACAGTCCAAGTCCTGCACTGGGGACGGCAACACGACGGGAAACGGTCAGTCGTGGGCAAGCCTGGGCCTCAGGCTACCCGCCTATGAAACGGACGCCGGGCCACCAGGCCCTGGAGGCTCAGTGGGCTTCGGACAGAGGTGGGACGTGAAGCCCGCAGGTGCCCGCCCAACGGCGCTGGCACCTCACCTCGGGCCCCAGGGAAGAGACGCCCCATGGCCGGAGCGTGTCTACAGCTCAAGAGGTTTAGCGCCCTCAGCAGTTTCTCCGTAGGACCGAGGGCACCTTTCATTTGCCTTTCTGTGTTAAAGCTGTTCACCTACCTTATCGTCACGGTAGGTATTATTCTAATGACACAGAGGCGGACACAGAGCGTGGGAAGCCAGGTTTCTGATTCCCAGTCTAGAGCTCTTCAAGGTCCCGTGTTGGGTTTAAACAGCAGAGGTACAAAGGGGCTCTAATACCGACCACCTGTCGTCTCTGACGGGCGCGTCTTCAGCTAGTCTGGGGGGCGGCAAACTTCCTAAAGGGCCAGAGGGCAAATATTCTGGCTTTGGGGGTCCTACGGGCTATGCTGCAACCATTGGACTCTGCCCTTGTGGCGGAAACCAGCTACAGAGGATGCATAAATGAATGGGCGTGGCCGTGCACCAATAAAACTTTATTTACAAAGACAGAAGGCAGTGGGATTTGCCCCTGGGGGTGGTAGTTCGCCACCCCGTGGTCCAGCCTATCAGCTGGGTGGGTCGGGGATCCATGAGGGAATCCATCCGCAGGGGACTGGTTCAGTGCACCAGGGCACCGCTGTATCACGGGGTGCCGGGGAGAGTATTGAAATTGGGCTTAGACGACCACTTAAAAACAGAGAAATATCTTCCTGATACATTGTTATTTGGAAAAAAACAAGTCACGTTACCAAATTTAGGAGATTCCATTTCAATTTTTGAAAGTGATCAATGTGTTACCAGTGGGCATACTATTAATCAGAAGGAAAACGCTACAAAAGTATCCACCGAAATGTTCACAATGTTATCTCTCAGTGGTGGAATCGGGGTCAAATCCTTTTTTAATGCTTCTTTGTATTTTAAAATTATTTGGAATAAACAGGTGTTATTTTTGTTATAGGAGAAAAGCTGCTATGTGTTTTTATAACGACATCTAACGAGGGGCGCCTGGGGGGCTCAGTCAGTTGAGTGTCCGACTTCAGCTCAGGTCATGATCTCACGGTTCGTGGGTTCGAGCCCCACATCGGACTCTGTGCTGACAGCTCAGAGCCTGGAGCTGCTTCGGATTCTGTGTCTCCCTCTCTCTCTGCGCCCCCCCCCCCCCCCCCCCCCCCCCCCCCCCCCC
>NC_043715.1:3569190-3570582 GCF_006229205.1 Suricata suricatta
GATGCCGAGAGTCCGCAGTGTTAAGAGGCAGGATTCACGTTAAGCCAACAGCTAAGGAGAATGAGATCCCCAGGGAAACCCAGGATCCCCTGTGCACGACGTGACCGTCAAAAAAGACAGGCCCGCTTACCTTTTACTTTGGACACCATGAAGGAGCCGGAGGGCTTGTACTTGCTGGAAGAGAAAACAGGGGGTAAACGCAAACACAATTGTTTCTCAAAGTGCAAGGTTCCTCCCCTGTTTGTTTCATTTCGACCTCAACTTTCTATTTTCTGACTTGTTTCCCATCAGCTTGAAAGCCCTTAGAACATTCTAGAGCAGGGCTTGTCAACCTACTTTGCGCCAAGAACCTCTCTGGCAGCCTAGTGTCCTTCTCAGGATAATGACTTTCAAATGCAGCTCAGAAAGTTAAAAGATTAACAGGAAATCAGTGATTAGTGGTATCACTATCAAAGTATTAAAACGAATTTGCAGGGCGCCTGGGCGGCTCAGTCGGATGACTGCAGCTCGGGTCATGATCTCAGGGTTTGTGAGTTCGACCCCCACGTGGGGCTCCCTGCTGTCTGCGGGGAAACAGGCTTCGGATCCTCGGTCCCCCACCCCCTCCTCCCTCTGCCCCTCCCCCACTCACACTCTCTCTCAAAATGAATAAACATGTAAAGAATAGAATCTGCGTTTGAGTAATAGCTCTGCTCCCTTGTGAACGCATTCCGAACAGAATCAGGGCGGGGCTTCAAACCACCGTCTTGTGAGGGTAATGAGGGCAGACATGGTCCCCAGACCCGACCAGCCACCAGATTTGCCTCTGGAAGTCCCTGAGGCTGCTCCCATTTGGGCCGAACACTCGCCAGCAGCAAACACTGCGTTTCAGTGAGAGGCTGGAGAAAATAAAGCTCAGCTTGGCTTTGTGTCGAGGTTTGTACTTTCCCCGAGACATAAAGAACCTCGCTCCAGGCGCAAAGCTGGCCGCCCGGAGGGCCCGGAGGCGGCCCCGGGACAAGCGTGCAGGCCACGCAGGGCCCGAACCCACAGTAGGTCACTGAGCCTCCAAACGCCTGTTCTTTGTTTCCGTTTGGAGGACCTTGCTCTGTTTACACAATCCCCGAGTCCCTCGTTGGGACGCCGAGGGGATGTTGCAAGATCTCTTGAAGAAGCAGACCTTTCAAAGGGGAATGACTCATGCGGGTTTTGAAATGTTCTTCGTGGAACTCCCCGGAACACACATGGGCGCTTTGGTCATCGTGACCCTCGATGCAGACCTGGGGCGGGCAGTGACGTGGGGAGGCTCTCTTGGGGGGAGGCACCGTGGCCGGGGGATGGGCCAGGCTCTGGGTCCTGGATGGGGGAGGGGACTTTGGGGCAGGGGGTGCTGGTCCAGGGTCTCTGGGCAAC
>NC_043715.1:3570682-3572600 GCF_006229205.1 Suricata suricatta
TGGGGGAGGGGACTTTGGGGCAGGGGGTGCTGGTCCAGGGTCTCTGGGCAACAGACCTTTATCCAAGGCCAGCGACAGGGGGTGGGGGAGGGGGTTGCATCCTTTAAGAGACTGGCTTCCTGCTGCCCACCTGTGTGGACCAGCTGGGTCCTAGGATTGGCCCTCTTGCCCCAGCAAGGCTGCCACCCAGAAGGGATAACTAAACCAGCCCAAGGTCACGGCGCAGGGGAGGGGGGGCCAAGTCTGTCTGGGCCCTGTTGGGCTCCGTGCTCCCCGGTTACTCTGTGCCTCTGATTCTATGGACAGAGCACGATGTGGCCTCCCCGGAAAGCCAGGCTGGGGAGGCTGGTGCCCAATAGCCATGCACAGATCTTCCCCAAAAACTGTATCTTGCAAAAAAAAAAAAAAAAAGTAAATATTTTTAAAAAATGGAAAGCCTCATTCCCTAGGAAAAAAATGCTCCTCAGCCTATCGGCTCAAGGATGTAAGAGCAGGAGTTGCAACTCAGCCAAGTTAAACAATCACACACTCCGAAACCCCACGCGGGTGGGAGATGGTGACCTGCCTGTGGGGTGATTGTTGAGCTAAAGGTTCAAGTTCATCCTGATCGTTTTCTCCCTGCTGCTTTATACTGTTTGGTACTTTTCAAAATTTCGACAATACTTTCATAACCAGGGAAAAAAGCATTAAAAATCCTGAACCCAGAACCGTTACCTCAGAGACTCCACGCCGTTTCTCTCGGACCTGACGAAGAAGGGGACCTTCCCGTTCCTGGTCACGTCCACCAGACCCCCTTGGCCGTCCAGCACCCCGTAGTGAATGGCGGCCCGGCAGATGCTGGACGACTGGGGACGGGAAGGGAGACCGTAAGTACATCTGGATTATCCTGTGTCCAGGCTGCTCTGGGGGTGCCCCGACCCACAGAGGACCGAAACATCGGGCCGAAGCTCACCCCACACCTGACTCGCCTGTCCCTAGAACACGTCTTTGTTCCTGGGGCTGCTTATCTAGGAAAACCCATCCGAGGTGCTTTACGAACTAAGAACAGTGACAAACGGCCCTTTCTCCCCACCCAGTGGAGCATATTAACACTCGGTCTAACAGAGACTGACCTTCGCGACGGTCCGCCCCAGTTCCCCAAAGCGGCCTGACTGGTCTGTGAGCCCAGAGACAGGCGCAGATCAGCTCTCGGGCTGAGGGGGTGGGAGGAAAGCCCCCTCGTGCGAAACCCTGCACGTCCTTGGCAAACAGGCGCTGGGAGTCCACGAGGGCCACTTACGCTTTCATAAAAGAGGGTCCCGAACACCTGCGCCTTGCTGCTCAGGCAGCCCGCCGGGCACTGGTACCTGCGGGGAGGAAAGCGAGCGGTTCTCACAGCGGAACGTGCGGACGGCCCCACCAGGTGTGAACGGGGGGTTTTCTCTTTCAAAAGTTCAATTACTAGCACCAGAGAGAAGCAGGATCCACTGTTTTCAAGAGGGTCTCGGCTGACTCAGGTGAAGGTCATAGTCACATGAATGTCATCACAGAGTCAATTTGACCTTCTTTTCAGGTGGTTAAGGTTCATGTTGGGAGGGGTGCCGGGGGAGGGGGGCTCTGTCGGTTAGGTATCCGACTTCGGCTCAGGTCATGATCTCACGGGTCATG
The DNA here is from genome assembly GCF_006229205.1 of Suricata suricatta. Taxonomy (NCBI): domain Eukaryota; kingdom Metazoa; phylum Chordata; class Mammalia; order Carnivora; family Herpestidae; genus Suricata; species Suricata suricatta. Next base: position 3,572,330 of record NC_043715.1, read on the forward strand.
AGTTCGAGCCCCGCATCCGGCTCTGTGCTGACAGCTCGGAGCCTGGAGCTGCTTTAGATTCTGTGTCTCCCTCTCTCTCTCTGCCCCTCCCCTGCTCATGCTCTGTCTCTCTCTTTCAAAGATAAATAAACATTAAAAGTTAAAAAAAAAGATTCATGTTGAAGGCAGAGATCCCAGCAGACAATTCACATGAGAAAAACAAGTGGGTTCAAAGGCACCAAAACAAAAATCCTTGAACATCAGTCATCAGAAGTGCAAATTGAAAGAACAC
>NC_043715.1:3572700-3609944 GCF_006229205.1 Suricata suricatta
CAAAAGTTCAATTACTAGCACCAGAGAGAAGCAGGATCCACTGTTTTCAAGAGGGTCTCAGCTGACTCAGGTGAAGGTCATAGTCACATGAATGTCATCACAGAGTCAATTTGACCTTCTTTTCAGGTGGTTAAGGTTCATGTTGGGAGGGGTGCCGGGGGAGGGGGGCTTTGTCGGTTAGGTATCCGACTTCGGCTCAGGTCATGATCTCACGGGTCATGAGTTCGAGCCCCGCATCCGGCTCTGTGCTGACAGCTCGGAGCCTGGAGCTGCTTTAGATTCTGTGTCTCCCTCTCTCTCTCTGTCCCTCCCCTGCTCATGCTCTGTCTCTCTCTTTCAAAGATAAATAAACATTAAAAGTTAAAAAAAAAGATTCATGTTGAAGGCAGAGATCCCAGCAGACAATTCACATGAGAAAAACAAGTGGGTTCAAAGGCACCAAAACAAAAATCCTTGAACATCAGTCATCAGAAGTGCAAATTGAAAGAACACACCTCTTTCTAGGTGCCAGACTCCAAGATGGTTTTCTTAAAAAAATAAGATAAAATTCAGTGATGGCATTCATGCCCATGAAACTGCATACATTCACCTTTCCAGAAAGCCTTAAAAATTCACATCCTTTAATTCTTACATTTTCCTTCTACGTGTCTAACCCAGGCCAGAAGCCGAAAGTCACACCCCGTGGTCTCCCAATATTTGGGATCACAAACACCAGAAAGAAGCCCGCGCTGTCGAAGGAACAGCCAAACTCATTTTTCTGTGGCCGTATGTTGGAGTATGATGCACCCGCGAGAAATGAGGTTTTTGAAAAACATCTGACTTTGGGAAATCTTAAAACGACAGCGCACAAGGTGCATTAGCCGCAAAGCGTCCCCAGCGCACAGAAGACTGGACGGGAGCCTACATCGGGTCACAACTGCTATCAAGGAAATGCTGGGATCTTTAGTGTTTTCTCCAAACCCTGGTGGCGGTGTTTTCCTGAATCACTTACAACACACAAGAACACTTTTCGAAGTCGGTGGCAGGGGGAGGGGGGAGGGCGGGAAGGCCCAGTAAAGATTACGATTGTGAAGTCAGCACGTACGGAAAGCCGATGAGCCAGGGGTCGGGCTGACTTCCAAGAGGCAGACTGCGGACACTCTTGGGTTTGCAGGTGGGGGAGTCGGAGCTCCTGACTGTTGGCCTCGAGTGGCCTCCGTGTGGCTGGGCCCCCTGCCTTCTCCCCGCTCCCAGAGGGTCCCGTTACCCCTGACTCCGGAACCTTCTCGATGCTATCTGAGGGATGTTCTCCAAACCCCATCATTTTTTCCCACTGACGACTCAGCTTGCAGCCCAGAAAGGGACATCACCACAAAGGGACAACTCGGCGTTCCGGGGACCCCGGAGCCACACAAATGGGCCCTAACGCCGCGCACGGGCTGCCTTCGCTTCTTCGGTACCTGCTGGCCCTCGAGCGACCTCACCCTGGGATGCTCGGCGTCTGCTTCTCAACCCGCCCCCAAAGTCCCCAAGTCCCCAGGGTACAAAAGAGGACCTGCTACCTTCTCTTTTCAGTGCGTGCGCTAAGTGGCACGATTCGCCTTTAGATAAACGGACGCTGGGATCCACTGGGGACGGACCCTCCGACTCTACCGCTGACCCGGGTTTCCGGCCGGGAGCCTGGTGTCCCGCGTCCTGGTGGCCGTGCTGCCCGACAGAGCAGCCCAGCAGCCGCTGCACCAAAACCAAAGCCGGCCTTCCTGGCAAAGGCTCACCGGCATCTGGATGGACAGCTCTAAGCGTCGCCATCAGCCAGATGGAGTCATCCCACTGCCAGGGACCCTACTGAGGGCTCCCCCTCCAGGGAGGACTCTGGCTACACCGCCGTCCAGCTGGACCCGTCCACGGCTGACAGTGCCGGCTCACACTGTCCTCGCACAGCCCCTGCCCAAGCCTTCTCCGCCCAGGCCCTGGGCCACCCCGTGACCCCCCCTCACACGGCAGACAGGAAGGAGCCCCGGCCACGCAAGGTCTCCGTGTCTGCCGCACACCTGCTGCCGGGGGTTCTCTTTGGACCCAGAGCCCAGAGCGTCCATACCTCAGGCCCGTCCTCCCCACTAGAGACGAAACACTGAGCTGGATTATTCGTCCAGGTGAGGGGACACCCAGAGCCTGGGCCGGCTCCCTGGTCACAGGCTATCAACCAGGACTGATTTTAGCCCGTAGGGGACGTGGGGCCATTTCTGGCGCCATTCTGAGGCATCCCAGCTGGGGCCAGAGCAGCGCTCAGCGGCCTGCGGGGCACAGATCGGCCCCGCCCCAAAGACCCATCTGGCCCGAAATGTCAGGAGCGCCGAGGTGGAGAGCTCGGGCCTGGGCAATCAAGGGTGGCCGTCGGAGGGGCTGAGACGCCACGGCCAGTGCGGCTCTGACAGGACACAAGCCTGGCTAGCTTCCCGTCCACCCGGCACAACTGCTGTGCGTAAAGTAGAGGAGAACGTTTTCCCCTGACTTTCTACCCAGCTTGGCTCCGGTGGCCGCGACCGACTGATGGCGAACGTGACCCAGAGCCCGCGGCACAGGCTTCGAGGGGCTGCAGGCCTCGCCGGTGGGGGGGTGGAGGGGGCGCAGCCAGGCCTCACCTGTTGCACGTGGATCCTTTACACTTGTCCTTCATCTTGGTGTCACACCTGACAACTTGGGCTAGGGGAGAAATGCAGAAGTACACGTCATGGAGGTAGGAGCATCGGTCTGAGTTAAAAGACACCACCCCACCCCTACTCTGAAGAACTTTCTGGAACATTCTGGAATCCCTGCCACAACCTGAGCAGGAGCACTGCCCGATGGCTGCATGCTTTTGCTGTGAGCTTCGGATCCCAGCCCCGCCCCTTTATAGTAGCAGTGACCTTGGACATGTTCCTTCCCCTGTGTGTGGGCAGTTTCCACATATAGGTAGTGGGGATCAGTCCCTTGGGTGCTGTTTCTGCGAGCATTAACCAAGAATGTGCATGCAGCTTTGCGGGGGCGGGGGGGCTGGTTCCAAGTGCCCTGAAACCCAGAAGGTTCCGGAGGATGGGCCTTATGGGAAAGCTTTACTGTTTCATTTGTCTTTGGGACACACCGGAATCCTGGTGCGGGGTTACAGTTTGTCAAAAAGTCTTATTATTGGGGCACCTGGGGGACTCAGTCAGTCAAGCACCTGACTCTTGATTCCTGCTCAGGTCATGATCTCACGGTTTGTGAGTTTGGGCCCCACGTCAGGCTCTGTGCTGCCAGTGCGGGGCCTGCTTGGGATTCTGTCTCTCCCTTTCTCTCTGCCCCTCTCCCAGTCTCTCTCTCTGTGTCTCTCTCTCTCTTCCCACCTCCTCCACTCATTCCTTCTCTCTCAAAAGTGGATAAACATTAAAACCTTCTGTTTCTTGATTTCTCTTATTAAAAAAAAAAGACATTTGTTTTGTAATTTTAAATTATTTTCTTAAAGGAACCATTTTAATTTCTGGACAGACAACCACGTCGGTGTATTTTCTGGTGAAAGAAAGCTCCAGAATGATGAGGGGGCAGAAGTTCCTGTCCAAGAGGACAGGGGCTGGGTGGGCAGGGCAGGGGGAGAGCAGGTGAAAAAACGGGGGGGGGGGGGGGGGCTTCAGAGCACAAGCTGGGCCCTGCTGGGGGTGAGCCCGGTTTCATGCGGTCTGAGGGGGAAAACAGAGGACCACGAGTGGACAGCCCAGGCCTGTGTGCCCTTGAGGCACACCCCCCGGAGCCCCGAACCTTCGGGAAAGGCTGGGGGAAATCGAACCCTGAGCTCCAGCCAGAGCAGGTGAGGGGCAGACCGGAGAGCTGAGTGCACCGAAGCAGGAGAGCAGAACACGTAACAATATTCTGCATTTGGGGACGTCCAGGAGCCTGGGGTGGGGACCGGGTTTCAGCCGTGGGCAGCTCTGCAGTGATGGCCTCAGAGCCGGCACTGGGCGGCCCCCATTACTGCAAACAATCCTCACAGCGACCCCACGTGGGCCTTCCTGCCCCCTTTTATGGATGAGCAAACTAAGTCTCAAAGGGGCCAGTGAGGGTCCGAGGCACCAGGCGGTAGGAGGCAAACAAGGGCCAGAGCCACCAGAGCCCCCAGAGCCGGCCTGGGCTGCACGCCCAGCCCGCACCCCCACTCCCCCCGGAGAACCAGTTTCAGCCCAGGCTGCCTTTGAAAGGACAAGGTCTACCCTCCAGACACCCGCCTGGCGGGGAACGGCCCCCAAGTACCACTCCCCTAATGCTTGCGTTTGAAATGACTTAAAAATAGCCTTTTTGAAAACCGTCTCAGGGCCGCATGACTGGGGCTACACCCCACCCTGTGTCCCCACCGGTAGCCGGCTCGGGGCCCTCCCCACCGCACGGTGCCCCTGCTCGCCCCCCGACCCCGAGGCGGCCCAGGGCAGAGGACGGGGCCCCCGCTCACTCATGTAGTTCACGGCAACCTCCTTCTTGGGCTTCGTGGGCCGGGTCACCCGTGGCTGCACCCAGACCTGCTTCTCCTCCGTGACGGGGGCCACCTCCACCTCATTCATCTCGTCCGTCTCGGGTTTGGGGACGACGGTCTCTTCTTAGCATCGGAGAGGGTGAGAGAGAGAGCACGAGGGATTCGACAAAAATGCACTTTGCAGGGTGGCGGGGGGCTGGGCGGGGGGCGTGGAAACGGCCACTGGGAAACTGAACTTGCTCCTGGTTCACTTTCACAAAGGCCCATTTCAGTGGCAGACAGAAAGTTCCATTCGGGCACGGAGCCGGCCAGGTGGAATGCCATCGGCCGAGGAGAGGCGGCCGGCTCTCCACTCCCGTGTTTGCTTTGGGCCCGGGAGCTGCGGGGCCGCCAGAGGTGCCAGGCCCGGTGCCCACACCTGAGGGACCGCCCTGGCTTGCTGCCCTGCCTCCTCCCGCACGCTGCCACCTGCCCGGGGACGCGACGTTGGGAAGCTGCCTCGCTGTCCGACCCCAAACTGGCACAGTCTCCCCGGAGCTCCCTCTGGCCCCGGAGTTTTCCCTGGGGAGGGGTCCTGCTCGTCCCTGCACCCACTGTGGTGCCCGGGGCCCCGCGTCGCTGTCCTTGCACCGCGCTGTGCCCGGCCACCGGCAGCCTGTTCCCTTCCGTGCTCCCGAAGGCTTTGCTCAGCCAACTCCACCCCTTTCTTGGCACCAAAACACACACACAGCCAGCCGAGGGCCGGACCCGGGTTAAACACAGAGCTCCTCCACCCCGACGCTGTCCCCCCTGCTCCATGACCCCAGGTCTTAAAGCACGCTAACTAACCCAACAAACTCCATTTCTTATCAGCGTCAGGTGCACCGTCGAGTTTGCATCCTGAGACACAGCCGCGAGCCCCTCCCAGATCACGCTCGGGCCACCCGGTACCGAGCGGTCGTGCCGCCAAGGCCCAGAAAAGTCCTGCTACTTCTATTGGCTTGCGTGGCCCTGTCTGGGACTGATGTGTGCACCTTGGCCGGGGGAAGCCCCCCCGCAGCTTTGCAGCGCGCACACCCGTCCCTGAGGGGCGGCTGTGCACCAGAGCTGGAAACCTCTGCCCTGGAGCCCCGCCCTCCGCCTGTGAGGATGACACACCCGGAGCCCCCCGGGCCTCTCGGCGGCACCAGATTGAAAATCAAGTCCTGGCGCGTGTTCATCAAGCCCCTACCCGCCTTCCTGCTTCTCTTTAGGAATAAGAACCTCTGTTTCGTAGCTATGCAAATCACGCATGCAAATGAGGGGCAAAGTCTTGCAGCTCTGCATGCTGGGGCCCTCGGCACCTGTTTCCCTGGCCGGTCCCTCAGGCCAGGAGAGTGGGTGGGAGTTAAGCTGGGGGGGGTAGGGGGGGGATTCAGGTCCTGAGCCTGAGTGCCGTCCTTGTCAGAGCTCTGGTCACAGGCGTGAGGTCACCACCACCTGCCCCTCCCACCAGCTGTGAGCTCCCTGGGGCCAGGAGCGAGCCAGCCCGGTTTCCCCTCCCTCCACTGGACATCCGGATCTTAGCACAACAATTTTGCCCAACAAAATTTGCTGAATGAGGGATGAGCTAACTCTTAAAGAATCATGTCTTTGGGGGAAAAAGAGAGAAAAAAAAGATCCCAGCTGAATTTAAAGGCATTCAAGACGGGGGTTCTGACAGCACCATCTGTAGCCAGAAGCTCAGGGTGAGATCTTTACGAAGACCCTGGGTTTGCCTCTGTCTCTGGTCCTCTCTTCCCATCAATGTCGCTATTCAGGGCTGCCCTTCACCGAAAGCCAGAGCTATCCCTGGAGTGAGCGGGTTTTCTTCCACTGGCCTTTCGGATTTGTATACCTCATAATCGTGGCTTTATTCAGCCGAATATAGTTTGGTAAAGCGGTCAAAAGCGTTTGAGGGCTCACTATTTAAGAAAATGGGCAGACGGCCCTCGCCCTTGGGCACACACACGAGAGGTGGCACGCTTCCAGAGGACAGGCCGTATTTGCAGGATCCTAATTAAGACCCCTGTGTGGAGCAGCACAGGGCTGGGGAAATTCCATGCCCAAGTTCACTGCCGGGTTACTGTGCACACCGTCCAGCCCTGGGCTTCGGGGCACTTAGCATTGCCCACCTCCTCCTGTAACTGCGTGCCTGGCTCTGTCGGTAGGGACAGAGCTCAGGGACTAAGGTTTACTGACCACAGTCTGTATTCAGGGCTGGGGCCTTCCCTGGTGTGATCAGCCCCATTTCACAGACAGGAAAAACGAGGCCCAGAGAGGCTAAGCTACCCGCCCAAGCTTACAGGGCTGAGAGGCAAACTGTCCTTCCTTGAAGCCCGTGTCCTTGATCGCCACCCAGGTTCTCGGTTTCAGGCCGGAGGGACGGAAACTTCTATAGGTCAAGGCCTTGCCAGACCCCCTCTATAAATGCCTATTAAGTCGCTTATGCAGATGAGCTGTGTCCTGGGATGCTTTCTGCACGGCTGCCCAGGAAAACGGGGAGTCCTGCCAGAAGTTGGGACTTTTCCACCAAAAATAAAGAAACAAGTACAAAGGCGTCATTGGGCGGGTAACCCGGCATCTAAGGTGGCATTGTGTGCATCTGGGCTTTGAAAAGGACCCCCCGGGGGTGCTGGGGGCCAGGTATTCTGATGGCAGGCAGAACCATGGCCCCGGAGGCCCCGGAGTGAACCGGCCCTTGTGACAACAGGTGGCCAGCGTTCAAGGAGGGTCTCGGTACAGTAAGAGTGCAGAAGCAGGTGCACAGCCTGTGTAGTCAGGGTGCCTCCCTGGAGGAGGTGGCGCCAGAGCTGTGTTTCCAAGAAGGAGAAGGTATCTGCCAGGCTGGACCTCCCGTGCCCCCTCCGAGGGGTGAGGAGCGTGTTCGTCACGCATTACATGCAGGCTGCTGACAGGAGAAAACCCCCATCCTGCTCTCTGCGTCCTCCCAGCCAAGCTCCGGAGAAAGGCACGGGCTGCTGCTGCTACAGATGGGGAAACTGAGGCACAAAGGAGGCAAGCAGTGTGCTGGAGCAGAGACTGGCAGCAACGGTCGAGATGCCCCGTAGCCCAGGCGGCTGTGGTTCCTGCTCCTGGAGCCCCTGGGGGGAGCGGCGAGCTCTGAACGCAGTCCTGGGAGGAGATCAGGCCTGAGAGCCGAGGGCATCCCCCCTCGCGGTCCCCAAATCAGCACTCGGGATCCGATGGGGGACTCGCCCTGCTGGGTGACCGGACAGCGGCCACTGGCCCTGCCCGCCGGGGACACAGGGAAGGCGGGCCAGGCCGAGTGCCAGCCTCCACCTGCTTCCTCGCACTGCCCTGACCCCCACCTCCGGCAGGGAGATGAGGCTCAGAGAGAGGAGGCCGCCCGCCCAGGGCACCACTGCTGGAAGGGGGCGGGTGTGTGGGGCCCGTGAGTGTGGGGCTCCGAGCGGGGACATGGGGGGGCCAGGCATCACCAGAGACCAGCGTGGTGAGCCCCCAAGACGGAGAAGAGGGGCGGGCGGACGGAACTGCAGCTCACAAGCCTTTTCATGACCACACTGTCTGCATATCTCCAGGCACGGTGTGAGCACCCTTCCCTGCACGGAGCACCCTTCCCTGTGGAGCACCCTTCCCGGCGGAGCACCCTTCCTGGCAGGAGCACCCTTCCCGGCAGAGCACCCTTCCCGGTGGGAGCACTCTTCCCTGCGAGGAGCATCCTTCCCTGAGAGGAGCACCCTTCCCTGCGGAGCACCCTTCCCTGCGAAGAGCACCCTTACCTGTGGGGAGCACCCTTCCCTGCGGAGCACTCTTCCCTGTGGACCACCCTTCCCTGTGGGGAGCACTATTCCCTGAGAGGAGCACCCTTCCCTGCGGAGCACCCTTCCCTGTGGGGAGCGGAAGCCTCCTGAGGGGCCGGCCACACCCAGGCAGCCACCTATGGGGAAAATCCACGGCTGCCAAAAGCTGGGGTCCTGTCTGAGCTGGTCAGGGGCGGGGAACAGGGAGGGAAACCATGAACACAGGCCACAGACAGGGCGAAACGGCAGGAAGATGCAAACACAAATGGGCGGCCAGACCGGAAAGGAGGCCGACAACCCGGGGGTAACCCCTGCCTGGAGGTCAGTGGGCACGGTCCTGTCACGTGCTTTACATTTCTTGTTTGTTACTGCAGACCGTGGGCACCTGTGCATCCTGCATCCAGCTCGGGGCGTGGCCATGGGGGATCCCTGGGGGGGTGCGGCTGAACCCCGACTCTCCAGGGGGGGCCGCCCCCCGCTCCGCACCACACAGGCAGGGCAGGGGGAGGCACACCCTGACACCAGCGCTCAGGCTTCCCGTCCTCCCGCAGCTCTCCGGACCCCAGCGGAGGTCCCGTCCCGGGGGTCACGCGCTCCCGGGGTCACGTCCTACCTCGGTAACACAGGTTGTTCTTGCAGCCGCCTCCGTAGCTGGGCGGGCACTGGGAGCAGGGCCGGCCGGTCTGGTACGGGGCCTCCCCAATCCAGTTCCCCCTGCGGACAGGCCAGGACCATCATCAGGAGGGGCACCGCTCCAGGGCCCGGGGCGCCCCCTCCCCCTCTCCCGGGCTGTCCCGGGGAGGAAGGGGGATGGGCAGCTGCACAGAGTCCAGAACATTCTAGAAGAATCTCAGTCATGTCCTGTCACACAACCCCTTGGCCCCACACCCGCCCACATCCTGTCCCACGGACTCCGATCACCGTCAGCCACCCCCCCCCCCCCCCGCCCCCACACCCTTGTACTGGAAGCTTCTGAGGCCTTCCCTTTAAGCCCTTCCTCAAAAGTCGGCAGAAGTTTCTTCAGACTCCTCGGCCCCCAGGCGGGCTCATCCCTCCCCACCAGCCAAGCCTGCCCGCACATCTAGGGTTCCATATTTCCTCAAAGACAAACACCTTGGGGGCTCTAGGGGCGGAAACGCGCGGGTTGGCTGGGTGCCAGGACCATGGTCTTACTCCTCCGACAGGTGCTCAGAGTAAGCGCCCCCTGACACATGAGGCCATCAGGTCTCAAGACCCCCCACTTCTGCCCAAGCACCACCCCCGGGCCCTGGGCCAGGCCTCAGGAAGGAGGCCACGGGCACCGCGGAGCCCCACGCGGTGATCTAGAATCCGCCAAACAGCCGACACTGTGGGTAAATCTCAAACACGCGGTGGTGAGCAGAAGCGCGGAAGGGCCGGTCTATCTAGATGGTCCACTCACGTGAGGGTCCCAACCAGACAGAGGGACCTCCCGGGGGTGAGCGAGGTTCAAGGAGGAGACACTAGGGGCCCCCCTCTCCTTCCCTCCCTCTCTGTGCCCGCGCGGAGATGCCACGTGAGGGCACAGGAAGCAAGAGAGCCACCAGGTCCTGGCCTCAACCCGGGACGCACAACCTCTAGAACGTGAGCCCCCGGCCCTTGGTCACAGCCGCCCGTGCCGGCCGGCGCACACAGACATGGTGGGATTTATCAGGCCGTGCGTGTGAGACTAGCATGTACTGTACACACGTTATGCTTATTTTCAAAAAACAGCCACCGCTAAAAATAGGCAGAAGTCTGTTTCTGGTAGGATCTTCTGACGTATTTTTTAAATACAGTCTGGCGGGATCATCCCTCACCCCCCCCCTGCCACTGGCCAGGGAGGGGAGCCCGCCCTCGTGGGCCCATCACTGGCCTTCCCGCATCCCTCCCTCCCCAGCGAGGACAGAATCCGCCTGCTCTCACGCCTGCGGGCTAGCTTCTTCCTGACCTTAGCGCCTCCCTCCGTCCCTGACCCCCCACCCCCACCCACCACCGTGCTGCCTCCTCACAGCCACTCCTGGCCCGAATCAAACAGGTGAGGTCATTCTCATTTCGTTCAGTCACTGAGCAAGTATACTGCAGGGGCATACTGTGTGCATGCTCGCTGCTAGGGCGGCGCCAGCCCCACAGCCAGCGTGCAAACCATGAGCTCTACCCCGGCAAGATTGCGCTCTAAGAATCAGCGCGTATTGGAGGAGCAGGGGGTGGATGAGCAAAGGGCAGACAGCACACTGATGATATCCGCACGCCACGAGGAAGGGGCTGCGACCCAGAGGCGCGCGTGGTCCTGCCCAGCAGGGGGCCACAAGTAAGCAAAAACTGGGTCTTGATGAATACGGTTCCTAGAATGCTGTCTGCTGCCTATTTTCAGAGAAAACAAAGAGCGACACTACGACACACCCCACTGGTGGCCAGTCAACAGCTACTCCCACTTCCGATTTGCTCAGAGAGGGCAGCTGACTTGCAAAGCTAATTGGGGCAATTTCATTGGTTAAAGCCAACTGGGGACATCTTTGTCCTTCCCTGTCGGTGAGTGGCCTAGTGCTGGCCAATGACATGAGAGAGTGGCCTTGGGGTGAGAAAGGCCCAAGAGAAAGCCCTTTTCTACCATTCTCCTCCCTTTAGGTTGGGAAGATGTGATGGCTGGTCCTCTGCAGCCATTATGGAACCATGAGGAAAATAGAAAGAGCTGAGTTCTCACTGATACTACTGAGCTTTTAAGCTAAACCAGAGGTGCGGATCTCTAGATGTGCGTTATGCGAACTCCTGACGAGACTTCCCCCTTTAAGCCAATTTTAGCTGGGCCCTCCGTGGCGGGCAAAGGTACCCCAGCCCCTCCAACCACGTCGTTTGTTCTTACTTTGGAGAGTAGTTGCACACGAGGTAGACCGCATTCTCCCAGACATCTCCCCAGACGTTCATCCGCTGGCAGGTGTTCACCGCACAGCCGATCTTGGTGGTGGTGGCCCAGACGATCTGAAAGTGACCGCCGCGCATGAGACCTAGCCCTAGAGGGTGCGGGTGCTCAAGGGGTGAGACATGACGGGTGAAGGACCAGATTCTTCCCCCTGGCCCACTGAGGATCCACGTTTGTCACACCCACGGACACGCGCGTGCACACACACACACACACACTGTGCACACACACACACACACACGCGCACTGTGCACACACACATAGACACACACACACGCCCGTTTCCAGGGCTCACTCTCAGCTTCTGTCCTCGCACCCCAAGCGCACGCCCGGCCCAGCTCCACCGAGGGCCCCCGGGTTACACTACGGTAGGGACCGCGCAGAGCGTCCGCACGGCCGGGTGGGTGGCGGGGCCCGGGGCGCTGGCGCCTCGCGCGTTACCTGCGTGTAGTGGGTGCACATGGCCCCGGAGCACCTCTCCGGGCACCAGGGGTTGCACTCGTGGGGGTAGGGGTACGTGTAGTCCTTCACCTCGTCGTACCAGGACTGCACGTGGAAGCCGGGCGAGCGGTACCTGCGGGGGCAGACCCCTGGTCATGTCCCAGCCACCAGCCAGGCCGTGCTGGGAGGGGGGGCTCTGGGGGCAGGGCCGCAGATCCCGCCCAGCGCCTGTGTCACCGCCCCGAACCCGGACGTGCACGGAGCTCGTCTGGGTGCCCCGGCGTCCCTCTTTACAATTATGTGTCTGTTTTCACGTACATTTGGGAAAACACATGTGACCCCTAAGCCCCATATTCCCCCAGAATCGCTTAAAATACAGCTTGATTTAAGGCGTGAGTCCCTTAGAGTCAGTGCAGAGCAGGACAGTGAGTCAGTGTGCCGGCAGGGCACAGATACGGCTCCCCGGCGGCGGGGAAGGTCTGAAAGCTGGGAGCTCGCTGGCCTCGGGGGACGTGGGTCCCTGTCACCCCCAGACAGGAGCCTGGGGGCTTCATTCCTGCTAGGGACCCCAGGAGTCAGACACACGAGGCGGAAAAGGAACTCCTGATGCAGAAACCCGCAGATAGACAGAGGTCTGCAGTCACGTGGGCCGACTCTTCCGGAAACTTCCCATTTAGGATTTTATCACCGGAACCCTTCCGTGCCCCCAGGGGAGGAGACGCCTGTCCCCACCCTGGGTCACCTGCGTTGCTGGCCACCAAGTCGTCATCATTCTTCTCTTACTGGGAAAGAAAATGACCTGGATACACACCCCTGGTCACTGTTACCAGCAAATGTAAACAAAGCCGGGTCAACAAAGACAAGAGACTCCTGGTCTGGCCATGACCAAGAGCCCTGCGGCGAGCGGGCATGTGAGGCCTTGTAACAGTTCCCATCAGGCCCCAGAGCGGACGGTGGCGGTCAGTGACGTGGCTGGGAAACGGCCTCTCTCCTGGGGGCCAGGTTAGGGAAGGATGCTCAGGGGCACAGGGACAGTTGGGGGGGGGGCGGGGGCAGGGCAGCAGAATACGGAAGGCTCCCTCCCCGTAGACATTTTCTTTCTGTGCTATCAGAGGACTGATTTTAGGGGCGCCTGGGGGCTCAGTCGGTTCAGCGTCCGACTTCGGCTCAGGTCATGATCTCGCAGTTTGTGGGTTCAAGCCCCGTGTCGGACTCTGTGCTGACAGCTCGGAGCCTGGAGCTGCTTCAGATTCTGTGTGTCCTTCTCTCTCTGCCCCTCCTCGTACTCTATCTCTATGTCTCTCAAAAATAAATAACATTAAAAAATTTTTTTAAATAAGAAAGAAGACTGATTTTATAAAAAGCAGAATTCACCCAAGGACCAAAAAACTAAAGTGTTAATTCACTTCCGTGAAGTCACGTGTCACGGGTTCTGTCCCGGGCAGCCCTTGGGCTGAGGGGAGGGTGCTGCTCGCGCCCACCCTGAACGCGGGAGCTGACAGAGCGGGGAGATATCTGGGCCGTGAGCTGGGGCAAACCCCGACGTGTACCTCGGGGGGTACTCCAAGTCCAGGCCAACTTTTCCCAGTGCGGGCAAAGCTCCGGGGGGCCCTGAGCCGCCGGCTCCTGGGTCCAGACCTGGGGGCCTGCGAACACAGCACACCGTGCGGTGGGTCCTCGGGTCGGCTCTGGCGCAGGAGACGCGCTCCCCACGTCCTCCAAGGAAGCAGCCCTCAGCCGGGCAGGTGCTCGGCCGTGCGCCCAGCTGACCCTTCGGGGACCAGTGGGCGACATCTAACAGCCCACCGTTGAGAGCCTCCTGCAGGCAAGGCGGCCTTGGCCGTGACCCGCGGCGGCACCAGGAGGGGGCGGGCAGGAGCTGCGGGCAAGGCGAGCCCGGCGGGGCCTTGAGAATAAGCAGGACCCAGACATTCAAGGGCAGAGAAGACACTCTGGCCCGTCACTGAAAGAGCAACATTCCCGAGGTCCCGGCGGACCCGGCCAGCTCCCTCCTGGCTGGCGCAACAGGCTCAGGAATCCTTTCAAGGAGACAGAACGGAAGAGCCAAGTTCTCGAAACCTGGAGCCTGGTATCCACGTCCAGAGCCAACAGGCATTCGTTTTGGCAATTACCCAGAAGTGGCCCTGGGCACTGAGCCTGTTTCCCTACCTCCAAATGGCCCCGGTGGCCGTGAGGGCTAGATGTGACCATGGACTGCGGCGGCCAGTCCACAAGCAGGGGAGGGGGGGCCACGTGGCTCTTACCTGCCCCAGTGGACGGCCAGGTTCTGCCCGATGGACACCAGCAGGCCGGTGGGCCCGTGTTCCCAGATGCACTCGTGAGCCCACGCTGCCGCCGACCGCTCCAGCTCCTCGTCCCAGGTCTGCAGGGGCAGGAGACGCGGGGGAGGCCGGCGTCAGCGAGGGGTGTCGGCCATGTCCCCCCGCCCCTCCCCCCCAGGGGAGCCGCGGGCCGGGTCTCAGCTCCCGGGACACCGGGTTCCTAAACCAGCAGGTGGGGAGCGGCAGGTCCGCAAAGAGCCCAGAGGAGCTCACGTCCGCTGCCGGGCTTGCGCGTGCCAGGGGCGCCGGGCCAGCCCCTTGCACAGCCTCCCCATCTGAGAAACGGGGGAACGGTGCTGGCCACTGCGCCCTGCGAACGTACTCAGTCCACAGAACTGAGTGCTGAAAAGCGGTCAGAATGGTAAATATTATGTTCTGTGTATTTGGTTATTTAAAAAAAAAAGCAAGAAATGCCTTGGTCCCGGCCCGGCCGCCTCCCCGCTGGCCCGGCCGCCTCCCCACTGGCTCGGCCGCCTCCCCACTGGCCTGGGGGCACACACGGTCCCTGGAAGGAGACGGCGGGCACCGCTGCAGGGCCATCGCCCCGCCGGCCGCTGTCAGGCAGGGGCTGTCCCCGCTCTGCAGAGCCCGCCCCCGGCGCACAGTAGGTGCTCACTGGAAGACGGTGAGGCCGAGCCCTGGGACGCGGCCGGGAACGGGAGGCCGCGGGAGCCCAGCATGGAACACCAAGCTGGGTGCACTCCCAGTCTCCCGCCCGCCACGTCTTTCCAGCCTCCATGACAAGGTCCTGAACAGACACCCAAGGGTAAGTCCTGGTCCGGGGCAGAGAGACGCCTCTGGGGCCCTGAGTCACCCCCCCCCCGCCGCCCCGTGATGCGACCCCAGTCTCAGCCACCGTGGACAATCCCGATTCGCTCAGACAGCAGACTCGTCTGCTGCCGACAGTGCCCCACCTTCAGTGCCCATCGAGCACTGTGCTGCTCCTGCCTGCGATCCTGCTCCAGCGCCCAGGCCCGGCCCGACGCGGGGAGAGAGCCAGCACTGCGGAGGCCACGGGCAGTCGGCAGGGGACAGCCCTGCCTCCAGGGGCGTGGTCTTCCTGCTGCTCCCTTTGCTCAGCAGATCCTGCCCCCGTAAGACCCCCGTAGCGAACCGCGATGTTGGACTTCCTCCTCCCAAATCAACTACCCGTTCCAACTTGGTGACTCCTCTTCCAAGCAAGGGACCACCCAAGCCTCCATGAAGGGGGGGGGGGGGGGGCAGGTGGCAGCTTGCATTGCGCCTAGACGCCTCCGGGAGTGGCCAGCTGAGGTCCTTCCCAGAGCCCAGGGAGGCAGGGTGGAGGCGATGCGGGCACAGCCCCCACCCCAAGGCCTCTCAGAAGTTCGCTGTTTATTCGGATCACCGTGAACCCTGTGTGCCTTTGGTCCGTGTCCATAACACTTTCTGCAAGTCCGGGCGGGGGTGCCAGGAGGGGCGCGGACATGCTTGGCAGATCTTGGGGGTCAAAGGCGTCTGAAATTCTGGCTGGAGACAGGCAGACTCGGCACATGGTCTGCAGCAGACCGCGGCCAAGCAGGGACCTGGCTCTCTCCTCGCCCCTGCATTCGAGGCCTCCTCTTGGGCCCGTCCTTCACCTCCACCCTCCTCTCGGCTCCCGCCATGCCTGGCGCATAGTAGGACCTCAGAACAATGCTTCCCGAACAAAGGGGTGCGGGGCTGACGGTCAAGGGTCTGTGTGTGTGACACACACTACTGCTCAGTGTCACCCGCCACGGCGCTCCCCCAAAGAATGCACACGAGGCTGGGTGAATGCAAGCCCCCCACCCCCTCCAGCCCGCACCGGGCCCTCACTCCCCCACCCCCGCTCAGCCCGTGCCTCCCCCGCTGAGGATGAGCCCTGGCCACCTGTCCGTGTCTGGCTGAAGGAAGGACACAGGTGCACGTTCTCGACCTCCCGAAGGGACGACCAGGGGAAGAGAGGGAAAGAACAGGGCGGTGAGGGCACCGGGGTGGGTTCTGGGTGAACTGAACCTGGGTGCAGTGCCAGGCTCTGCCCCTTGCTGGCTGTGTGACTGTGGTCAAGTGGCTTCACCTCTCTGTGCCTCTGTTTCCCCATCCGGTCCAGGGCTGATGGCACCCGCTGGAATAGGACTGGGGGGAAGGGGACCGAGCAGGCATGAAGCTCAGGAATCACTATAGGAACATTAAGGAAATTCACTCTCTCAAGCACCTACCCTGTGCCCGCAGCAGTGCGCTGCCAAGGATGTTATTGGCACCGTTTCTTACTTAATTATCACAAGAAGCCCTTGGAGTAGGTTTGAAGTTCCCATGGTTGCAGACAAATAAAAATCCTTGAGACTAAGAGAGGTTAGGTAACTTGCCTTAGGTCACACAGCAGGAAGTTAGGACCTTAACCACCCAGCTTTCCCTGGCTTCCAAGGTTGGGGGGGGGGTCTCATCTTGCTCTGCCTGCCGTCATCAAGTGCCACTCCCAGTCCATTAAACTAAGAATAGCTACTGAAATAATGATAGCATAGCGACCAGATGTTAACATGCATTTAGCGCATATGTATTATCTCACTGACTCTTCCAAACAACCCTGTGCGAAAGGCACTTTTATTGTCCCCACCGTGCAGGTGACGAAACATTAACACAGAGAGGCTAACTAATCTGCCTGAAGTCACACAGCTACCAGGTGGCAGCTGGCTAAACCCAGGCAGCCTGGACGCAGAGCCTGTCCACTTAGAAAACCTCAAAATAGGATGTCTTAACTCCTTGGAGATTCAAAGTCCGCCTTTTGGGGTCCCTGGGCGGCTGTCGCTTAAGCATCTGACTCCGGGTCTGGGTTCAGGCCATCATCTCCCAGTCCGCACTGTCAGCACAGAGCCTGCTTGGGATTTTGGGATTCTCTCTCCTCCACCCTCTGCCCCTCCCTCCCTGTCTCTCAAAATAAATAAATAAACTTTAAAAAACCCCACCTTGGAGTGCTGAGGCTATTTCCGGGGACTGGGGCTCGAAGCCCCGGCAGGCAGGGCTGAGCAGGAAGCCAGATTTTCAAGACATTTCTCAAATTATCGACACTTGTTTATGTGGAAACAGAAGGAGCAGATGGGGAGCACGGGAGGGGCGGGGAGGGGGCTGGAGGCGCCGTGACCCCTGCCTCCTCCCCTGCCTCGAGGCCCCTGCTCAGAGGTGGCCCCAGCCACCCCCAGGAAGCCTCCGCTTCCCTGAAAGTCCACGTGGGCCCAAGGACCCAGAACCCCGGGAATGAGCAGCGAGGGCCCGCGGCAGGCCCTGTGCGCCTCGGAGCCCTGCCCCCCCCCCCCCGCCCCGGATCCTCCACGCAGCCCCTGGGCGAGCACGGGGCAGTGACAGAAAGACCAGCATAACCCGGCCGGGCCCCAAAAGGAGGCAGGAACCAGACGGGATCCCGGCGGTTGGGGCTCAGTCGAGCTGCAGGCCGAGGAAAATTCTCTGCTCCCTGTGGGCACCGCACAGGCCTTGGGGTGGGGAGGGGCAGGGGAGGAGGGCTGACCTGTCCAGAGAGGTGGAGAGTGTCCCTTCCCCACGAGGACCAAGGCCAAACCACCAGGTCTGGGAAGGATCGGGGAAGAGTCCACACCCAAAGCCACAAAGAAATCCGCCCTAATTCCCTACCTCTTTAACCCTGTACAGGTCTGCAGCCGCTGTCTGGCGCATTAGTATTTTGAAAGGGTTTCCATTCCTCCTCCTAAGATTCGCACAGCCCCGGTCCCTCGGCGGCCCATTTCAGTGTCCGACTCCTGGCTTCTGCTCAGGTCATGATCCCATGGGTGGTGAGTTCGAGACCCGCGTCAGGCTCTGTGCTGACACCATGAGCCTGCTTGGGATTCTCCCTCTCCCTCCCTCCCTCTGCTCCTCCCTGGCTCTCTCTCTCTCTCAAAACAAATAAATAAACATTTTAAAAAGAACAAACAAAACAAGATTAGCACAACCCCTTCAGAGGAAACACCTGGGTGATTTTCTCGAGGGGACAAAAGAAACGGTTTCATGACAAACCCCAGAGGGCAGCCGTGCTGGGGGCGCTCTGCCCGCGTGGCAAACTGTGGCCGGTGCCGGGCCACCGCACGAGGGCACGGACGGTCCCTGCCCACACGGGCCTCCTGCGTCACAGCACAAGGTGCCCTGAAAAGGACACTGGAGTCCAGAGGAGGGAGACGAGCCGGGCACCAAGGTGACGGTCACTTGTGATGGGATAAGGCACGAGCTGGGGACCAGACTCCTGGGGGTGGGGGGCCTGGCAGCCTCTTCGGGGGACCCCATGTGACCTCTCAGGACAGAGGGGCCCCCGATGAGAGACCCGAGAGCCAGGCCTGGGCATGTGGGCTCCCTCCCGGGCGCACAGGGGCCTGGAGACTGCCGGGCAGGAGACAAACTCTGTGGATGTCAGGAAGGTAGCAGGAAGCAGGGGTCAGGATGGGCCAGCTGGGGGACAACACGGGAGGAGAGAAGCCCCAGAGCTAATTGAGGTGGGGGAAGGGCAGGCACGGGGGATGGAAAACGCTAGAGAGGCCCATGGATTCTGGGGGGGGGGGGGTGCTGGGGTTTACACTGAGTGTGGAGAGGCGGCTCTGAGCCTGGGTCCTGCCGTCGGCTCTCCCCCTACCAGCTCTGACCTTGGGCCTCAGTTTCCTAGTCTGTCCAATGGGAGAGCAGCAGCGGCTCCTGGACAGGGCTGGGGCGGCGCGAGGCAGGCGGGGATGCAGGGCTGGAGGCACGGACTCGGAGAGCCGCCTAACCTGCTGCTCTGTCGGATTTCCCCGAGGCCACGGGAGACCCTCCGCTGTCCCGTGTGCCGGGCCCTCGCCAGCAGACACCCCATGTGTCATGGACCCAAGCCCCGCGGCCGCTCGGACAGAGCAGGGTGGCCAGAGGGACCGGAAGAAGGCCAAGCCGGGGCCTAAGAGCGGTGCTAGGGCCCCGGCTGCCAGCACCTGTGCCCCGCGCTTTCCACGTGCCGTCACGGGGTCACGGAACTGTGGGAGGAGGGCGTCTTGAAGTGGAGGCCGGGGCTCCCACTGGCTGAGGACACGTCTCGGTCACACGCCAGGCGGCAGCGGAGCGGGGGCCGCAGCCCCTAGAGCCTCCGCGCCGGCCTCCCTGCACGGGGAGCCCGAGGGCGCTGTTTGGGGGTGAAGAACAGGAGACCCCGAGCCTCCCCCCGCCCCCCGGGGCCCGGTGCTCACCATGTACTCCATGTTGGCGGCCGGGGGGTACACCTGGCCCCGCAGTTTGTTGTGGAGCATGAGGATCTCCTCCTTGTCCGACCTGGGGATGGCCCTCCGGACCCGCGAGGCCGGCTTGTCCTGCTGGTACTTGCTGAGCAGCCGCTCCAAGTGGGTGACATTGGGCAGGAAGAAGCCTTGGGCGCCGCAGACCAGGAGCAGCAGCCCCAGGGGGGCGAGGCCGCTCAGGGTGCAGCTCATGGCTGGGGGCAGGCGGCGCGGGCCGGAGCGACGGTGGGGCGCAGGGGTGCGGGCTCTGGAGGGAAGCGGAGGGAGCAGGGGGAGACGTCAGGACCCCAGCAGCGGCAGCACGGGCTCTCCCCACTCTGCGGACGTGTAAACTGAGGCTCGGGGAGGTTCAGTAACCACGCCCCCCCCAGACAGGAGCAGTGGGGCCACCTCGCTCCTCTCCCCCCAAACGGTCACAGACCGTGGGCCCTGTCCTGGCCTGTTGTCCGGTCTGGAGGACAAGGCAGGCCCGGAAGGGGAGAGTCGGTCAGTCACCAGGAGCTTTACTGGGCATCTATTTTGCACTAGAGCCCGGGGCACGAGAGGGAGAGGACGCGGTGCGTGGTCTCAGGAAGCCCCCACATGTGCTGAAGACACCGAGGTCGTCCCGGTGGGGCAGAGCTGACTGCGGGCAGCGGGAGGGACGCGGAGCCGCCGTGGGGCGCCGGAGGCTGTGCTCTTGCATCAGGCCTCCTCAGGTCTCTCCTTCTCCTCGTGGGGTCGGCTGGGTGTGCAAGGGGCATGATGCACAAGCACACGGCAGGGCGGGGCGGGAGGCAGCACAGGAACCATGGGAACGGGACAGTTCCCTCGAGGACCCTGGAAACTCTCCAGGGTCCTGACCGAGCCGGCTTCAGCTGGGAATAGCCACCGTCCGGCAGGGAGGCCCGGCTCCCTCCCTCCCTCCCGCTCCTGGGGACTTCCCGCTGCGGCAGAGCCCCGGGGACTGGACAGCAAGTCCACACTCGCCTGCCCCCTGGGAACCAACCCAGTAACGCAGACCCCTGGGGTCCCGACCTCTCCCCCGGGTTAGCGGCATCACCATATATGAACATTTCCCAGCTGCAGAAGGCCAGGCTGGGAGAGCGGCCAGGACGCGGCGCTGGGCTGTGATCTGAGACGGAGTGAGGGCAGGCACCGACGTCACGAGCGCCCGGGGGCTGCCGCGCTGTGCGCCCCGGCAGCTCGAGGGCCAAGGGAGCCCCGCTGGTGTGAGGCAGGCGTTGACCCAACTGTGATCCGCCCGAGGCCTGGGTGCGGTCAGATCGCCAGTGGGCACCGCTCCAATGACCCTTGAGCGGGGACAGGTGAACAAGCCATGGGCCCTGGGCTCAGGTGTCAAGCGGCAGGCAAAGGAGCGACCTAGGGCCCCGTGAGCGTCAGCATCAACAAATCCCAAATACAATGTTGGGATAAACAAGTAAGTTGTTGGGGGGGGCGCCGGGGGGCTCAGTGGGGTGAGTGTCCGACTCCTGATGTCGGCTCAGGTCACAATCTCATGGTTCATGGGATCAAGCCCCGCGTTGGGCTCTGTGCTGGCAGCGCGGAGCCTGCTTGGGATTCTCTGCCCCTCCCCCCACCCGAGCACACACCCATGTGCTCTCTCAAAATGAGAAAACATGAAGACAAATTTTAATACAAACCTAAGCTGTAGAAAATGACACTAATGGTACCATTTATGGAAATCATAAAACATACAACTATATTCTGCATAATTTATGGATATACATGGATACACACCTACATGCGTATGCATGCATATTCCACACATATCACATATCACACACATGTACACGCGTGTCTGTATGCCTGTGTGTACATACAGGTATGGGGGGTATAAGGGAAAACCACGGCTGAATCAGACCAAGTTCACGATGCCAGTGACTCAGAACGTGAGGGACCCCATCTCTGTCTTTAATATCTATTTGTATTTTTAAAATCTCAGAGGGAAGACTGGGTGAGGCCATGGAGAGAGGGCCCACCCCGGGGTCTCGGACCCCCCAGCTTCCAGAATGGGAGAACGTGAAAGGCTGTTGTTGAAGCCGCCGGCCGGTCATGGCCGCTCGGCAATGTAACACGTGCATCGGGCAGCAAACGGGCAAGCAGGACGGCGATCCTGATGTCCCACTGGCCGCCACAGAAGGAGGCAAGGGGACACGGTGAGTCAGAAGGCCTGGCCCCACCGGACCCAGGACGCTGCCGCTGAGGGAGAAGGGAGACCTCCTGGGAGCTGGCCTCTGGACTTCTCACCTCCCCACCCGATGATCGGGGGCTGCTGCGCCCATTTCAGAGAGGAGGAGACTGAGGCCTCTGCTGTGTCAGGACGAGCCCAAAGTCATACAACAGGGGAGCAGAAACCCTGTGCTTGGGACGCAGCCCGTCTGGCCCCGGGGCCCTTTTCTTGCGCTGTCCTGCCTCCTCGAGGGTGGGCTTCTTGGAGGAGTTCCGGGTGCCCCGTGCCCAAGACAGCCCAGCCTCTCCCCACCGGTCTGACCGTGGTTCCCGGCAATGAGAAGGCACCCGTGTGTCACCTCAGGGGACTAAAACCTTTACATCATGGTGACCTTTCGCCAAAATGCGCCTCCACCACTGGGATGGACACCCAGCCAACCTTGTCTGCCGACCTGCCCTTGATGCCCCCATGGCAGGCTGACCTCCGACCCCTGACTTTTGACCCCCTGGCACAGACAGATGCTCTCTGATTTGGACCCCTGATACTCCTGGGGCTGCCAAGGGTGAACTCGCTTCTCCAACAGCCCTGCCCCACTCCATCATCCCGGCCCGTCCCCAGCGGCTGGAAGCACCCGTTGCGCACTGCTGCCCAGCACAGCCAAGTGCCCTCCAGAAGCTACGGCTCTCCCTTCCCGCACCTGCAAAACCAAGCCCGTGAGGGTGGACGTGAGGCAGCGGTGCCAAGGGCTCACGAGAACATGCCAGATGTCAGGCCATTGGGGAGGTGGGGAAGGGGCCCGAAGGCAAGACCCCAGCCCAGCAGACGGAGATCGTGTGGATCAAATTCCCACAATACTGCCCAGAGCTCTCAAATGCATCTGGAGTCCTCTGGGGAGGTGGCTGTTCCAACCCCATCTTCCAGATGGTAAAACTGAGTCCAGGAGACCCTGCTAGGCGTCTGTGAGGCTGTGCATTTAGTTAAAGATGGAGACCAGCCATAAAATCCAGATTTCTGAAAGTTTGGGGAACTTTTTCTTTAATGTTTTTATTTGTTTTTGAGAGAGAGGGAGCTCGAGTGGGGCGGAGCAGAGAGAGAGGGAGACACAGAATCGGAAGCAGCTCCAGGCTCGGAGCCGTCAGCACAGAGCCCAACACGGGGCTCAAACCCACGAACTGTGAGATCATGACCTGAGCCGAAGCCGGACGCCTAATCCACTGAGCCACGCAGGCACCCCAGAGAACTTTCAACACACGGCTCAGGGGATCAGCGGACCCTTGTGTTCCCGATCCAGCAGCTGGGTCCCCTCATGGTCATGCCCCCGGGTGAGGCTGCCCCCCCCCAACCCGCCTCTCGGGAGCAGGTGAGAGAGAGCGAGCCTGCTCTGGGTCCCGTGCGTCATCCCCCGGGGGCGCCTCCCCGGGGTTTGGGAAAAGCTGCCAGGAAGACGCAGCTCCCCCAGGCTCGGCTCCGGAGGCGCCAAGCTCTTCCCTCCCCCTCCCGGCCCGGGGCCAGGCACATTCACTTCTGCTCTTTTGGTAAAGACACAGCTGTGGGGGGCTGGTCACCGCTGAATCACCAGCCCGAGACCTGTCCGGCTCACTCGCTGCTGAATCGCCGCCATCAGGCGGCTGGGTGTTTAGGGAGTGTTTCTGGAGTGAATGTGTGATCTCCCACCGGCAGCAGAAGAGCCATATAAGGACTCAGCAGCGTGGCCTTGGCTTCTTGGGAGGCTTCTTGGTCGATCCCCGCAGCACAGGCCCTCTGGGAACAGAGCTGAGCGAGCTCCGGACACTGCCCCTCCCCCTGCCCCTCCCCCGTGGGGCTTGGGCAGGGCAGGAAGGGGCCGGAGGCCACGTCTGTACGCAGTCAGCCATGAGCAAGCCAGACAGGTCTGCGGACGTGCTTAAGTGCCAGGAGGCTTCCAGAAGGCAGCCGCCTCTCACCTGAGGGCTCACTGGTGAGCAGGGTTTCACCCACCTGGCCCGGTTGGGGCCACGGGATGAGCTGCGTGCTGAGGAATGAGTGAGACCATGAACATGAGTTCCTCATAAGTGTTCACTATTATAATGACGACAGAGTGTCACCTGAAGAAGCGTCTAGAAGGCCAGGACTAATACTGGGGAACGGAGTAACGCCCATTCTCCTGTTGTTACTTCAAAGCCCCGCCTCTGCCTTGAGACGCAAAACCCAACGTTTGAAAGTTGCACTGAATGTCTAACGTTTTCAGGGGTTAAAAACGCTCCCCTAAGTTTGAAATACACTTTGCCCTGGACCTCCTTGAGCCGTGGCCACGCAGTCCCAGCTTTCTGGGTAAGCAGGTTCCAAGATGTCATGAGCCAGTCTCTTGATCCTGGGGTCATGCGTTCAGGCCCCAGGTTGGGTGCGGAGCCTACTGAAAAATTTAAAAAATTAAAACGACCCAGGTCTGCGGCGTTCATGCTGACTACCTGGCCAGGAATCGCCTGTACATGATTCGCACGTTCATTCACACTGACGACAGCGACCCGGTTCTCGTGCGCGGACCGCCACGAAGCCCCGCCTCCTGCCAGGGCGGAGCCTGAGCGGAGTTGAGAAGCAGCGGGTGCCCCGCCCTCCCCATCCCTGGGTTGCGCCAGCTTGTACCCTGTGCCCAGGGGGCTGGGACCAGTGTACGTAGGCAAATGTCTAACAACTATCACTCGGGGAAAAAAACTCAGGGGCGCCCGAGAGCTCAGTCGGTTGAGTGTCCGACTTCAGCTCAGGTCATGATCTCACGGCTCGTCGGTTGGAGCCCCGTGTCGGGCTCTGTGCTGACAGCTCGGAGCCTGGAGCTGCTTTGGATTCTGTGTCTCCCTCTCTCTCTCTGCCCCTCCCCCACTCATGCTCTGTCCCTCTCTCTGTCTCTGAAAAATAAATAAACATTAAAAAATTTTTTAATTCACCCTGATAGGTTCCCTTGGTATAAATAGTGGCCAATTTCAAGCAACCCACATGAGGTCACTGAATGTGGGATTTCCGGAAGGCCTGGAGCTCACCCACCAGTATGTGGTCTTTCCATCAAAGACACAGGGTTGATGTGCAGATAACAGTTAAGTGTAGTCAGGATTAGGATGTGATGTGTTCTGAGTTTTTATTAACTTTATTTTGAATATGACTTATTCAATGCCAAGTTTGTGTAAGGTGATGTTTACAACGGTGTGTTTAACAGGCTCACAACCTTTCTGGAAGTGTGACAGAGCGTCACACGCACTGGGAGCACTCGGCCGGCTGCCACCGAGTCTCATCCCCGCTCAGACCCCAGCGAGGGCTCACTGACCCACAGACCCGGACCGCAAGTGCGGCACCCACGGTTCTGGAGCGAGCACGAGGCGGCGGGCGGGTGGCGGGGCCCCCACTCCCCCGTGCGCCGCAGACGGGGTGGGGGTTGGGGGGTGGGGTCGCTGCGCTCATCAGCCCCGACTCGTGTGCGAGGGCCCCCGAGGCCGCGAGCAGAGAAGCGGTTCACTCGCAGTCACCCTGAGCGTCCGTCGCACTCTGGTCTCTGGCTGTCGGCGCCGCTCCCCCACAGGTCAGGGCACCTCTGCCCTCCGCCCCAGGCCAGCCGGACTCCTTCAGCGAGAGGGACAGCAGTGAACCTGACGCCCCCGGCTCTCTCTGCTCTTTCTCAGAAGCACAAAGAACTCAAGATGTGAGTAAGGCCAAGGGCAGATTCCCGTCGTACCCACAAACCACCCACAATTCTAGGAATGGAGCGGTGGCCAGGAGTGGGGAGCAGAGACGCCGCAGCAGACCTGGGGCAGAGGCCGGGACCAGCCAGACCTCGGCGGGGTGAGCGCCAGACACCCGGGCAGGGGAGAGGGGCGGGGAGTCTCCTCCGCTGCGGGATCCAGTTTTCCTTCAACCCGTCCTCCAGGATCAGGGCTGGACACAGCGGGGGCAGGCGCGGTGCCTCCCCTGCAGCTGCCCTGCCCCCAGCCCTGGGCCACAAGACGCTACAAGAAACCCATTCAACTTCTTTAATACGATGCTGAGGACACACAACATCCCGGGCAAAAAGAGAACTCCTTTTGCACAGAAAAAGAACTAAAAATCAGGCGTGTTCGGTGTCAGCCAAGAGCCACTTAAAGGGCCTGCACAATACAATGGTATATTCTCAAAACACCCTGTCCTGGCATCCGGAGGCCCCTCGGCTGCCTTCTTGTTCGCGTGTGATTACGGGGAGTGGGGGACGCCCAGGGCCCAAGGACCAGCAGTCAAGGGCTGCCCGAGGGCAGCAGGGACCTTGGGTCAGACCCCGTTGGAACTGTGACTCCACCATGCAGAGCCCCGTGCTGCCTAGAAGGTCCCTCACCCTGAGTCTCGATTCCTGGAGGGGACAGTGAGGCCCTGAACTTCTCCCGGGGAGGGAGAGGAGGGAGGGTAAGAAGAGACACTTGGTGATTCCAGGGGTATCTGCGGACCCTGTCACTCCGGTCTCGCGCTGGGGGAAATCAGGCCTCTCGGATCACTTCGGGCGCCCGCCCAGCCTCCGGCTGCACATGGCGGTGGCTGGTATTTGCAGGAATGAGTCACAGCCCCTGGCTCTGGACCAAGATCAAAGACACAGGGCACAAGAATCCTACTGCACCAGGGTGTGGAATCTCCCTGCTGCCTTGTGGACAAAAGCCCCGGGGAAGGCCCCCCAGCCCCCCCAACCCCCGGTGGCCACGGAGGCCCTGGGATGCAGCACACAAGACAGTCTGCCCTCGAGAAAGGGAGGAGGCATCACAGCAAACAGATAAGAAAGGCATGAGGACACCGCTTGGAAATGAAGATGGCAGGCGGGGCACGGGGGGCGGGGCCACTCTGGCTGGGGTGGATGGCGGCCCCGCCGAAATCTGAAGACGAGGGAACGCCCGGCAGCAGGGGCCGCAGGGACAGAGGCTCGGGGACGGTCACCGTCTCAGCACGACCGAGGACAGGCACAAAGCCAGCGGAGCCGGGGGAAATGGGGGTTGCAGAGGGCGGCAGGGCCAGGTGGCGAGGGCCCTTGAAGGCCACCATGAGGGGTCTTGATTTTTACTCCAGCCAGGAGGATTCGGCCGAGGTATAACGCGGACAAAGGAGGCCCGGCTCCAGTGGTTACACGTGCTCGGTTCTGTTTCTGTCAAGTTCAAACCCCGGCATAACCAACCTGGGGCATCAGAAGTCCGAAAGGCTGGCCCCTGCGGGCGGGGCCGTGGGAGGGGCCTGGGGCTGGGCGGGCCCTGCTCTGGGCACTCCGGGCACAGGCCCGGCCAGCACGGCACAGAATGGGTGTGCATTCCTCTCTGCCAACATGAGACTTTACTGAGACTCTTTTTGTTAAGTTTGAAACCGCTCTGGCTTCTGCCCGGAGAGCAGATCAAGGGAAGCCTCAGAGGCGGCAAGGCCTCGGGGCTGTCCCCGGGCGGCGGGGAGGCGGGGAGAGGGGGTCTCAGGGCAGCGGCAGCTCCGGGGCCTGGCCTCCGACAGCCCTTCGGAGCGGAGCCCGGATAAAACCCGGCTGGGGCCTCCCACTCGGAGCGGACGCCGCCTGTGCCAGACAGGGCCCAGTTCCTCGAGTCTGAGAGCACTTTGTCCGGCGACGCCCGGGCCTGAAGCTTCCCGGGAATAAACAGGGTTTTCAGCGCCGGGAGCTCCCCGCCCCCCAGGAGAACAGACGGGCTGTGTCGGAGCAGCTTGGGGGCGGGAAGGGGGAGGGGGCGGTAGGTGGTAACACAGACACGCAGATGCGTTTTGGGTGCTATCGAGGAACGGCTCATAGTGTCAGAGGGGGCGTTTGGGGCTTACGAACAGACGAACCTCCAAAGCTCTGGGGCACACAGGCCACTAAATGTGCTCTGAAGGAAGATGCTGGAAGCCCCAGGACACTTGCTCAGGCCCCAGAAATGAGTGCCAACCAGCTGAGCATTCTTCTGGAAGAAAGGCTATGTATGAGCCTGCCAAGAACTTGCCAAGGGGCCTCTGGACCCTGCGGGGAGGTGGGCACGCTGGCCCCCGAGGCTCTTCCTCCTGTCTGGCCATGTGACCTCCCTCTGGAGCACCAGGCCCGTAAACAGAGCCTTCCACACAGCCTCACAGCACCCGCCCCCACCGGCCAGCCATCCCCGCCCCGTGTCTGTGCCAGGGCCCCAGGGCCCGTCTTGGTCTGCTTTCTAGGGCGAGGAGGCCCCAGGTTCAAGCCCGGACCGGAAACCATCATTAAATCACAGCTTGCTGGCCCCATGCCCACAGCTCCTGACTCAGGGCGCCTGGGGCAGGGCCTGAGAATCTGCATTTCTAACAAGTTCCCAGGGACTGCTGCCCCCCCACTTTTGACAGCCACTGTCCCAGACCGGCACAGTCTCAAATCTCTGCCCCACTCTAATCCAGCCCAGCATTCCCCGAAGTCCAATCCCCAGCGCACCCCGTTCCGCGGCACTGCCCACCTTCCCACCGGCTCCCCGCACCAGTCCGTATGTTGTGTTTTTTACTTAAGACAGCCCGCGCAGTGCACTCACAGCAATTTCCCTGTAAAAGGTAATTTTCTATCGCCATTATTTACAAAGAAGATGATCAATTCTGCCTTGGTCAGAGGTTAGGAGTAAAACTTAACATGCCGAGGGGCCCTGGGGGCTCAGTCGGTGGAGCGTCCCACTTCGGCTCAGGTCGTGATCTCACAGTTTGTGGGTTCGAGCCTTGCGTCAGGCTCTGTGCTGACAGCTCAGAGCCTGGAGCTGCTTCAGATTCTGTGTCTCCCTCTCTCTCTACCCCTCCCCTGCTCATGCTCTGTCTCTCAATAATAAAAACATTTAAAGAACAAAAAACCTTAACATGTCGAAATCACTAAGTAAGGTCCTCCGAGCTGGGCACGGGTGCCAGCCCCAGGCTTTTATGCCGGGGACGCTCTGTCCTTGCTGTAAAGGGGGGGCAGGGTGCTGGGCAGATGTGGGGGACAGACAGCACCACCCACGTTCGCCTTGACCTAAACAGACGGCTCCTGGGTTGGGGACCTTTGCTGCCACGTCTGTGCGCTCAGCCACCTGGGGGCCCGGGGGTGGCAGATCCCCACACTTTGGGGAAGGTTGTTCATTGCACAGCGATCTGTTCTGAAGTGCAGAACAGCCTGGAGCCGGAAATCCAACTCCGTACGGCTCCCTCCCCCTGCAGACACAGCACCTGCCTGGCCTGATGCTTAGATCCCGCCACACCAAACATGTCACCCTTGTCCCCAGGTGCCCAGCCCCTCCATGTCCCCAGGCCTTGGCACACAAGCGGTACGTCCGCCTGGGGCGCTCTCTGTCACCTTTCTCTGCAGCTGCTCTAGAAGTCAGGCTCTTAAGTCAGTGGCAGCAGATGCCACCAGGGTCCCCATCCCAGAGATCAGAGAGGGCTCTTCCCAACCCAGGGGACTTCAGAATGGGCTCAGTTCGGGGACCCATCTGACTACAAACGGAATGAAGCTCTGCTCTTTTTCCTTCTGGGACACTGCCTGCCTGTGCTCACAATGGGGCGCAGTCCAGAAATCTGGATTGAGAATGTGGGATTTCATCATTGAGAATATTTTTTAAGTGATGGTCCAGAAGTTGCATGGTCCGCGTTAGGAATGTCTTGTTGCCCTGGATCTCGTGGTTTCGTCTAAGCTGACACAGCACTGGAGACGAGCAGAGAAGGCAAACCCCCCGGGGCTGAACCGTGAGGGCCCGTCTGTCCCCGCCGCCTCGATGAGGCCTGTCTGTCCACAAACACCCACAGCTGCATGGGCTGCGCCACAGAGCCTCGGACAGTGACTGCTGTGACCCGGGGGGACGTCCACACGTCCCCCAAAATGCCCAGACGCCAGAGGGCCCCACGATCTACTCCGGAACGGGACGGCCGGTGTCTACGCTTCTTCAAGAAGGAGGCCGAGGAGGGAGGACAGAGAAAAGAAGCGGGCTCCACCTGCCCTGGGGAATTACCTGGCCGTTAGGAGCGCGCCCCTGACGCGCTTTGAAAGATCATGCTGAGTGCAAGCAGCCGGCCACAGAAGGCCATATATGACATCATCCCTTTTACATACACAGTCCAGAAGAGACACAGAAAGGACCCTGGGGGTGGTGGGGGGAACGGAGAGTAACTGCTGATAACGCCTATGGGAGCGCTTTGGGGGAGGCTACAAACGTTCTGGAACCGACAGAGGTGGCGGCTGCAGAGGCTGTGATGCGCTGATGCCACTGGACTGTATACTTGAAAATGGCTAAAATAGGGAGGGGGCGCCCGGGGGCTCAGTCAGTTAAGCGTCCGACCTCAGCTCAGGTCAGGATCTCACAGCGTGTGAGGTTGAGCCCCGCGTTGAGCTCTGTGCTGACAGCTCGGAGCCTGGAGCTGCTTTGGACTCTGCGTCTCCCTCGCTCTCTGCCCCTCCCCTGCTTGTGCTCTGTTAGGAAGGAAGAAAGGAAGGAAGGAAGAAAGAAAGAAAAGAGAGAAAGAAAAGAAAGAAGGAAAGAAAGAGAAAGAAAAGAGAAAGAAAAAGAAAAGAAAGAAAGAAAAGAGAAAGGAAAGAGAGAAGGAGAGGAAAAAAGAAAGAAAAGAGAAAGAGAGAAAGAAAGAAAGAGAAATAGAGAAAGAAAGAAAAGAAAGGAAGAAAAAGAAAGGAAGGAAAGAAAGAAAGAAAGAAAAAACGAGAGAAAGAAAGAAAGGAGAGGAAAGGAAGGTTAGAGCCGGGCCCCCCCCCCCCCCCCCCCCCCCCCCCCCCCCCCCCCCCCCCCCCCCCCCCCCCCCCCCCCCCCCCCCCCCCCCCCCCCGCCACACCCCTCCTGCCCTAGCGCGCAGCGAGCTTCATCTAGGACGTTATGAGTGGCTCGGGATCGCCATCCCATGAAGGTCTGAGCATCTATTCAACTCCATTAACAGAAGATAAAATGAAATGGTGCCTGTCCTGTGTTTTCCTTGCCCGACAAGCCGTCAGCCCTGTTGAGTGATGCTGGGCTTGCACATCTGGGACTGATCAAAAACCAGTGAGTTTACAAAAAAACCCCAAAACAAAACCCAGCGTCCTAGGTCTGGAGCGAGCAGACACACAGGCACCTCCCATATGTAGTAAATTACGCTGGTGACAGAGGAAAGAAATGTTCTAGCTCCCACAAGGCCAGAGAGGTCAGCGTTTGAGGGGTCCTGCCTCTGGGAGACCGTTTCCAAACGGAGCTTACAAAAGGCCAGAGATCCAACCAGGGGTCTTTGAGGGAGGGACGGAGTGTGGGACTTCCACCAAGGCTCCAGGCCCTCAGCTACCAAGTCCGGTGGGGCGGGGGCGCTGGGAGCCAGCACCGATCCTGTCCCCACACGGCAAGAGAGGCGCTGACCGGCGGCAGCACAGCAAGCAGGCTAACCCGGGTGGGGCCCAGCGGGACCAGGGGGGGCAGCCCTCCCCTGCCCGCGTCATGCTGCATACGTGCCTTAATCATCCGAGACTCAACGTCCTTCTTGTAAAAAGGAAGACAGTGCCCACCTCATAAAGAAGGCAGTGAGGTCACCCGTGTAAAAGCCCGGGCACACCCAGCTCATCCTGAGTTTCGGTGTGAGCGGCTGGTGTTGCTGTAAGTGTCACTATTGCTGCTCCCACTTGTACATCGTAAGAGACTCGTGAAAACCATCAAAATCACCTTTCTCCTCCCAGGGCGCCTGTCATTGGGAACCTGGGGTTTGGGCTTAACTCTGCGGGCACGGTTCACCTGGAACCCCCCGGGACAGTACATCTGGTGTGAAGGTCAGGTCCAGGGGGGGGAGCTCACGGCTGGGCAGAGAGCGGTCTCCACGGGGGCAGGACCCAGCAGGTAAAGGGTGCAGCGTCTGCAGCCAGCCAGCCAGCCAGGGGACCTGTCGCACAACCTTTGCCTCTCCGAGCCTTGGGTTACTCCTCTGTGACATGGGGATCAAGAGGCCTCCTGCCCTGGCGTGCGGCAGGGGCGAAAATGCAGGGAAACGGCATGGCCTCACGCCTGCCACCCCAGCAGTACACCTCCTGCTCCTTCCACACCCACGTGGAAGCAGCCAGATCAGAGGCAGAAACAGAAAATCAGGCGTGCAAAATGCAAAGAACCTTAGAAGACCTCTCAGTCTAGCTGGAGAAGGCACGCCCCTGCCCTTGTGCTGCTGGACCCTGGGCTCTCACCCGGCAGATTTAGACCCTAGAAGACCCCACGGGAGTAAGACAGGGTCACTGCATTCTGCCAGGACACGGC
Organism: Suricata suricatta; assembly: GCF_006229205.1. Lineage (NCBI taxonomy): Eukaryota > Metazoa > Chordata > Mammalia > Carnivora > Herpestidae > Suricata > Suricata suricatta. The sequence goes on from NC_043715.1 coordinate 3,604,248, forward strand.
ACCCAAGTGCTCAAGGCAGAAACGCACAAACCCACTTTGCAAGGCAAGCTGGGCATTTGCACAGGCTCCCAGCTGCTTCTCCCGACTGGAGCAGTAACTCACCTTTTGCCTAAAAGATGTCCAGTTCAAGTTAGACTTCAATGAGCAGGCACCAGCTAAGCCTTCTGTGGCTTGTCCCCCAGCTGAGCCCTGGGCGACGAGGTTCTGGCTCTGCCCCTCTAGAGCGGCTGGTCTCCCCAGGACCGCAGAGCCGAGCCCTCGGCGCTCAGGTCGGGAGCCCCTCCCCCCACCAGGAGTGTAGGCGGATGCCCAGTCTGCCTAACACACCCGGCTTGTGTTCCCAAACCTGTAGGCACTCTGGCATGCCCCACACCGGGACACATCCATGGGAGCTGTGGGCAGAGGGAGCTGGGTCCCAGCCCTGGCTCTAACTGGACAAACCCATTTCCCCCTCTGACCCTCGGTGTCTTCATCTGGAACATGGGAAAAGAGTGGCTACCCGGCAGGTTTGTGGCAAATGAAACCATAAAGGGGCGTGGCCTTGTAACCGGGAGCAGAATGCATGGACCTCTAGAATGACCGTGGCTGTCCACGTGTGGGTGGAAACCTTCAAACCCCTGCAGCATCCACGCCACCCGCTTTCCATTTATTGACGCCCACTGTGTACACAAGAACGCAACAGATGCTAGTGAACTGCCTAAGGGAGGCAAGAGTACCCGGGCTCCAGCAGCACCTATATGCGGTCGGACCGTCAGAGGGGCTTTGAGTCCGGACTCCCTCGCCTCCTGGCTGTGAGGTCTGGGGCCAGTGTCTTGTCCTCGCTGAGCCTCAGTTTCTGCATCTGTGAAAGGCCACGCGGCTGCGCCCGGTCTGAGCGGCAGGTAGCGCTCCCAGCACGGTGCCGGCGCCGAGTAAGCCCCAGGAGACGTGTCTGCCCGGTTACACGAACTCTTCGGAGATTACCGGAGCGGATCGCAGCCCGGAGAGGAGAGGAAGCGCAGTCACACTCACCTCCGCAGCGCTTCGCAGTCACCACCACGCCGGCGTCTCCCGTGTCGTGCAGCGGCAGCAGCGGGCACAGCGGGCACGCAGGGCGCAGCGGGTCGGTCACAGAAGCCGCGAACCCGGGGCGGCTGAGGGATGCAGGGGCGGCGGGGGCCCCCCGTGCGCCGCCTCTTGTAGGCTCCTCGCGCCCCGCCCCCCTGTGGCCGGCTGCGCTGATAGGGCCGTGGTGCCGAGGCCCCGCCCCTGCCCGCCCCAGTCCCCGCCCCTCCCTCCCGGAGAGCGCCGCGGGCGCCGGCGTCCGGGTGGGCGGAGGGCCGGCCCGGCGTCGGAGAAGAGGACGCGCGCAGTCTCTTCACCGCCACCGTCAAAGTACCGTTTCCCCTGGGCGCTCATCATGCGCCCGGCGGGCCGCCAAGCACTTTCCACCAGGAGTCTGCAAATTTACCAAATCCCATCTCCCTGTGGTTCAAATGGAAAATGGGAGTAGGGAAGTGACCTCCCGGGTTCGTAGCAAATAAAACCGGGAAGGGTGTGGGCTCGAATACACATTTGCTGAATTTACTCCCATCCTCCACACGGGGGTAGAAAACTCCACTCATCACACCATCACACACAGACAGCCGCGCGCGACACACACACACACACACACACACACACACACACACACACACACACTGCAGACAAAGAAAGGAAGCCTCAGAGACATCCCCGGATGATGGCCGTTAAACCACGAGCCAGGCTGTGCACTTCACCTTCACGATCCCAGAGCACGTTCACAGGAATCCAACGGTGTGGTGGAAATGGTCCCATTTCACAGACCAGACATCTGAGGCCTGGAGAGGCAGGGCCCTGAGTCCCACCGATGGTGAGCAGCAGACTTGGTCTAGCTACATTTTGCCCACGGGCATTTAGCTTCCTTAACCTGGGCGGGTGGATACCTGTCAATTTAGAGCCAGGAGCAACTGCTTTTGAAACACGTAAATCTAAGGTCCCGGCTGGACGTGAAGAAACCAAGGCTTAGAGGAGCTAAGGGACTAGAGGAGAGGGTGGACCTACTGTGTGCAGACCAGGGCAGGAGGAGCCTGTCCTCACAGCGCCCGCCCCTCCCGAAGACCAGCAGGAATCCACCGCTGTGCACCAGCCCCCTGCTCCGCAGCACCAGAGGGCGCACAGCACCGCCCCGGGATCTCCAGCATCGGGGGCACTGGAAAGGTCAGAGCAGATGGGGGAACACAGATGGAGAGCGAGTGGGACAGGGACGAGGGAAGGCCCTTCAATGACGGACAGGGCATGTGTGGCCCAGATTCAGAAACCCGAAACGCTTGGCCAGGGCTTTGGTGCAGCTCGAATGTAAATAAAGAGCGGCACCGGCGTCACGTGATCTTTGTCCGTTTCCTTTCCTTTTCTCACTTTTGCAGCATCACGCCAGTCATCTAATACCTACTAAGCACCTACTGTGTGCCAGGCTCTGCTCCACACCCTGGGGGACCCGGTGCTGAGCAGACAGGCCCTGAACAAGTTCCCCCCTCGACAAAGTACAAACCCCAGGAAGAGAAGCTTCTCAGGCACCCGCCTCACAATCGTGAATCCTGTCGATTCCCCTGCCCCCAACAGCTCTCCGAGCTGGGGCCAGGTCATCAGGAAAGACATGGGGTGCGAGTCATTTCCCAGAGGCGACACTGCTCCTGAGGAGAGGAACTGGGGTTTGGGTTCACGTTCTTGTCCCCTCGGCTGTCCCTCTGTGCACCAATAAACCTTGGGTACGGGAAGCGGAACACACTGGGTCCCCACCCCAGCAGGGACGAAAGGAAGCTATGCGGGGTCAGGTTTCGCACTAGGGGGCTAAGGAGGGGTGACACTTAGACGTCCAGAGCTCTGCTAACGGGAACCCCCACCTCCTTAGCGATGCTCTTTGCGCAGTTCTGCGGGCTCCTGGCTGGTCCGGGGGCAGGGGGTGGCTCTGGGGACACCCTTCCCAGCCTCTCAGTGCCATCCCCTAACCAGCCTCCTGGCTCCTGTCCAGCCTGGCAGCCCCTGCCCCAGGGACCTGCACACCACGGAACCTTCCAGGCCCTCACCCCTCTCTTCTCCCTCTGTGGTCTTCTCATCTGCCCTACTGAGCCTCCATGGCCTGGCATCTGACCATGCCCACCCCTGCCCACCGGCTTCCAGCAAGCCCTGCCCTGTGCCGGGCACTGTGCCCAGCACATCACTGGCAACACCGGTGACCCTCTCGCAACATGCCAGGGGTAGGGGGGAGGCCTAGTGGGCCCGTTTTATGGATGGAGAAACTGAGGCTCAGGTCACCTGGCTATTGAGTGCTGGGGTTGAGACTCCAACTCAGGCAGGGCAGGCCCAGAGCCCATGACCTTGGCCTCTAAACCAGGTAACCTGAGGGGATTAGGGGATCTGGGTTTGCTGCAGTGTGAATCCACAGAGCGTTTATGAGCTATTTCGTTTCTCTTTAAGTTTTTTATTTGGGGGGGGCAGAAAGAGAGGGAGAAGGAGAATCCTTGCTGTCAGCACAGAGCCTGTTGGGGGACTCAGTGCCAGGAATCTCGAGATCATGGCCTGGGCCGGAATCAAGAGTCAGATGCTTAGCCGACTGAGGCATCCAGGCGCCCCTCATTTCTCTTTAATATCCCAGCCTGGCGAACATTCTCAGGAGGGATGTTATGGTTATCGCTGCTGTGTAACAAAGTATCCCCCAGTGTAGCGGCCTCATGCAACCACGTTATTTTGCTCGTTTTGCAGGTCAGGCGTCTGGGAAAGGCCCAGCAGGATGCTTCTGCCTTCCGCGCCTCTTGTGCGGTTGCCACCACATGCTGGCTGTGGGGCTGGACACCTGGCTGTCACCGACATTGTGGGCTCAGCGAGAGGTCTCGAAGGAAGTGTCCCCGTGTCCCCATGCAGTCCTTCCTGGGAGGCAGGCTTAAGGTAGTCTGAACTTCACTCCACCCAGACCAAGCCTCCCAAGGGGAGCAGGTGGAGGTGCGTGACCTTTCATGACCCAGCCTTTGAAATCAGAGAACGTCACCTCTGCCATGCTCTGAGTCGAATCACAGAGCCTGCGGAGGGTCGTGGAGAGAGGACGTAGGTCACACTTCTCCACAGGTGGAGACTGAAGTATTCGCAGACAAGATATGGGAAAACACGGAGCCTGGCACCGCGCACTCAGTAAAAGATCACCCGTTCTTCTCAGGGGGCCAAGCTAAGCGGCCCAGGGGAGTGAGCGCCACCTTTCGGTCTCCTGACTCCACCTTGCACGGCTGTGTGTCTTTGCTCAGCCCACCTGGCCGCTCTTAGTGACGCTGCCTCCCAGCGGGCAGACTGAGTCTGCGACTCACTGGTTGGTGCCCTCGTTTGGAACGGGTCAGGCTGGGTTCCAGCCCCAACCTCTCCACTTTCAAGCTGCTGGCCTGAGCTCAGCTCCCCGTCTGTAAACTGAGGCTGATGACCATGGCCTCCGTGTCCCTGCGGGCTGCCTTTAAACCTTTCAATGGTTTCAAGGTAGACCTTAATGAATGGGCAATAATTAGAACAGGATCTGGCCCGAAGCAGGAATCAGTTAATATTATTATTAGAGCCGCCAAAGCAAAAAGCAAGAGACAGAGAATTCTGATTTTGATGAGCAGTTTTCCATCATTGTGCAATCTCAGAATCTAATTTCCAAAAAGTAACGTTTGAATTTGAATCAGATGATGTGTCATGGGGAGTGTGGGTTTCTGAGAGGCCCTGAGTGGGAAGGGGCCAAGATGTACCCAAGCGTGTTCGTGGGAACAGACTGGTACTTCTCTCCTTGGAAATCCCAGCAAACGGTCCCGGGAAGCCTGGTCTCTCTGGGTACAATGGAGCCCAGCCGGAAGAGGGAGCGTGCCCGCAAGGCTGCCCCGAAATCCAGAAGTTCTCTCCCTCTGCTCACTGGCTCTCTCTGCACCCAGGGGGGCTGCTCGGAGGACCACACACATAAATGCGGAACAGTGGGGGGTACCTGAAGGGCCCGTCATTCGGAGCAAAGACTAGGTCTTTCTCTCCTATGTCGACATGGCTGCCACATGGCTGGTGGGTCTTGGACTCACACCAACATTTCCTTCACCAGCTGTTTCCATCAGAAGTGCTTGGGCTGGGGCCAGCTTCTGGTGTGCTCCACCACGCCCGGTCAGCAGCACTGAGCACTGAGACAAGGAGATGGGGTGGTACCATTTTGTGATGGGCATGGCTTAGATGAACCAAGGGACCGTGAAAGACAATGGTGACACGTCTGGGGTGACAGCTAGCAATCGCGGGGTCCTCCGGGGCCTCTGGGATGGGTCTGCTTGGCTGGCAGCAGAGGGCAGGTAGGAGGGGAGTTCCACATCTTCTGCTGGCCAGCGACTCTCTGAGGGCTGTGCAGGCCCTGCCGGTGGGGAGGTGTGGGGCCAAGGTCCTGACGGGGTGAATGGCAACAGAAACGCCCCGAAGTCAGTGTAGGCAGAGAAGGGGCTTCTGGAAGGAGGGCAGCCTGGCTCAGAGCCCCAGGGCAGTCCGGGCCCTCAGAGAACTAGTCAGTCCTGGAAGGCGCCAGGCAGCCTGGCGATATGGTGGGTGCACTTCTCACACTCCCCCTCCCTCTGCGCCCAGGCCTCGCCCACTTCCTGAGGACACGCCCAGCCCACCAACACAGCTTCACACTCCCCTGCTCCCTGGCACCTC
>NC_043715.1:3610044-3615768 GCF_006229205.1 Suricata suricatta
CCGCCCTCTCCGACCTCCAGGCAATGCTGATGAGCAGGACTGGAAATTCCTCAGGAAATCTAGCTCTTTCGGCAAGATTCGCTTTCTCCCTGGGTGACAATCAGGGTTTTCCAGGGGAGGCTTGGCCCGGAGTTGCACGCCCAGGGTGTGGTGTTTCCAGAAGATTCTAAACCTTTCTGTCAGCCTGGGAGGAAGCCAAGTCTCCCGAAGCTGCTCATTCTCCAGTGTCCCCCAGGGAGCGTGCTGGGTCCTGCTGGGAGCTAGACCCCTCCTCGCCAGCACCACACCCCCTCTGCTGGGGAGGGGCCCTCGCACACCTTGAATGGCCCTGAGCTTTGAGATCCCCTGTGGGGCCTTGAGTCCAAGTCCGTCACACCTGCCCTGACGTCTCTGTCCACCCCCCACCCCCGTCTCGTCACCTGTAAATGGAGGAATAGCCCTCGCTACGGGGCCGTGGCCAGAAAAGAGCCAACTGCTGAGAATCCCTAGTATCATCCCTTCCATCTCTGTTCTCCACGTTGTCCACACTCCCGTTTCTACGAACGCTGTCCCAGGGGGCATGACCGACCCTACTCACCCCCCCCCCACCGCCCCAGGAAACAATCAAAGTAGCAGTTTGTGGCCCAAGTCTGAAAAGCAGGATCCGTACCTGGCGGCTGGTAACGAATGACCCGGGCGGTGGGGACTGAGCGCCAGGAACCTGCTCTCTCCCAGAACCTGAGTCTGAAACCAGGTGCCAACAGGCCGTGTCCCTTCTGGAGGCCAAAGGGGAGGGTTCCTGCCTCCTCCAGGTTCTGTTCTGTGCAGACCTCGTCCCCTTCGAAGGACAGCAGCCGCGTAGGACGAGAGCCACGCCTGCCCGGTCTGATCTCATGCCCTCGTATCTGAAAAGGTCCTATTTCTGAGCACGGCCCTGTTGCAAGGTCCCAAGTAGACTTGAGTTTGGGTAGGAGCCTCTTTCCTCGACTCTGAACCACATGACCAAGAACGGGGTAGAAGCGATGCTGTGCCAGGCTTTCCAAAGCTGGCGGCCTCCGCGCCCCCTCTCGGAAGCACACCCCCATTGTGGTCAGGAAGCCCATGCTGCCCCCCGGGGAGGCACCAACATGCATTCCGGGTGCGCCATCTAGGGACACGTCCTCCGGCTGCCACGTGAGCCAAGTGGCAGCTGTGTTTCCAGCCACCAGAGGGTCAGAGGGTTTCCTGGGCGGCAGCAGACAACAGAAGGAGGAATGCAGCGTGGGGCATACAGCAGGCGCTCACCGATGCTTGCTGACTCCCAAGGAACCAGTGGGCACTGGTAACCACTGAAGTCATAAACAGAACATGCCAGGGCTCCGCCTTCCTTCTGGCCCGAACCAAGGCACACTGAGCCTTCTTTCCCAAATGCTGGGGCGGCCCCAGTGCTCCTCATACATTGGCCACATGGCCCCGAGGGAGGACAGACCTGCCGCAGCCGGCGCCAGGTGGCAGGCTGGGACCCACAGGCGCTTCGAGCTGGGGACAAGCGTCTGAACGCAGCCAGTCTCCGTCCCCAGCTCAGTGACTGGCGTCTGGGACTCATCGGATTTGCCAGGCCCAAAATGGAAATGTCTCTTCAACAGAGAGGGAACTGTCCGTGTGAACCATTACAGATCAGTAGAAGGACGGCTCCCGGTGAAACCCTGTCTCCCCGCGTCCGGTCCCTTGTGTGACTCTCTTCCTGTCCGGTCAAGAGGTGGGGAGGGTTTCTCGTGCGCGGGGGCTGGCCACGTGATTCACGTTGGCCAACACGCTGTGCTGGGAGTGAGGGGCACCTGCTCAGAGCCTGGGGCCGACGGGCTGTGCGGCCGCTGCTCTCGCCCTCACACCGGGGGCAGCCTCCTGGAGGTTGGGAGGCCACGTGGATGCAAACCGAGGCGCCTGAGCTGAGAGCCAGCACCACCGCCGGGCATTCCAACGAGTGATTTGAACTGCCAGCCCCACTCAAGCTGCTAGAATGAGCACCCGGCGGGCTCAGTCGGTTACGCACCCGACTCCGGCTCAGGTCATGATCTTACGTTTGTGGGTTCGAGCCCCGCGTTGAGCTCTGTGCTGACAGCTCGGAGCCTGGAGCTGCTTCCGATTCTGTGTCTCCCTCTCTCTCTGCTCCTCCCCCATTCATGCTCTGTCTCTCTCTCAAAAATAAAACATTAAAAAAAAATAATAGAATCTTTCTTAAAAAGGCAAAACGAGGTCATCCTTGTGACTGGTGTTGCAGCTCCGTGTTGAAGCCCCCCGCCCCTCCCCCAAGCCCCCATCTGGCACATTGTCATGGAGCCCGAGCAGAGCCATGCAAGTTGCTTACTGCTCAGACTGCGTGGTCCCATTGCCCTGCTTTCCACGCCTTCAAGCTGGAAATTTAAACTGACCTTGACTCAGCCCCTGGTTTGTTGTCAGACGACAGGGAACGGTTCCTTCTCCTGAGGGCTCAGCTGGCCTCCAGCCCCAGCCCCCCCGCCTGATGCTCAGGTGCCCACGCAGTCCTCTGGGAGTAAAAACTTACTTACAATGCAGGCGTTGTGCAGTCCACACACTTACTGCAGGGCACGTGCTGTTTTCTTCCCTCTGCCTTAAAGGACCCGAGGCCCAGAGGGGCTGCCCATCCCGCACAGGTGCACGGCTGAGGCTGTGAGCCCCAGAGCCTCCAGGCTGCGGTCTGCCCCCCGCATGGGTGTCTCTCCTCACCTCTGAGGTCCTGCAGTCAGCTGAATAATGGCCCCAAGGGTGTCTCGTCCTGCTCCCTGGCCCCTGGGAATGTTACGTCACAGGACACAGTCTCCTGGGGCTGTTCTGACAAAGAGCCACGCAAGTGTGGCGGGGACAGTAAAGCAACAGAAACGCTGGAGGCCAGACGCCCTGGATCAAGGGGTCCTCGTGCCCCCCAGCTCCTGCTGGCGGTGGGCCGTCGCTGGCGTTGTCTCCTCGCCCCCGCCCCCTGCCTCCAGCTTCAGATGGCCATGTTCCCTATGCGCCCTGGTCCACACCGCCCGTCCCTCGCAAAGACCCCAGGGCCCCTCCGGATCCAGTACGACCTGGACCTGGTCCTACCCACTGACCTTCTAATAAGGTCACATCTGGGGGGCTCTGCCCCACCCTCTGCATGTGGTAAAAGGGACTTTGCTGACGTGATTAAGGATCTTCAAGTGAAGAGATCTTCCCGCATCGCCCCGAGGGCCCAGGGTGGTCAGGTGGGGAAGCGGGGGAGCTGGAGATCAGAGAGGAGAAGGCAATGCGTGACTGAAGCGGAGGCGCCAACTCCCCCCTGCTGCCCGCGGGAGGGACACAGCCCTGCCCGCACCTTCACTTTGGCCTTGTGAGGCCCAGTTTGGAGTTGTGACCTGCAGAACTCGGTACAGCAGCCACAGGACACAGACACGGACCCGACCAGCTGCGTCTGTGAATGGGGCGGGGCCCTGCACCGCCCCGGAGGGACCACCCCCGAATGGACCAGCACAGCGCGGGAATCGCTTCCGGCGGGGGCTGTGCAGGGCCGGGGCAGCCCGCGGCTCGGGGGCCACACAGCTCTGGCCTGGCCCTGAGTCATCCGGCCCGAGAGGCGCCTCGTTAGAGCCTCTTTCCGGAAGGCCCCGGGTTTGCCCTCATTATTTTTCTAGGGACTGAGTAACACTTTCCAGATGCAAGCGCATTCCCCCCCCCCCCCGCCCCCAGTCCCCGTGGTCTGGGAGGTCCACGTGAGCCACGCAGGTGGCTCTTCGGCCCTCGTGGCCGTCACGGCGCCCCCTGGTGGCCGGGAGTGCTTGCAGTGTAGGGGGTGCGGGGGGCAGGGCAGAGTTGGCCTGCCACCATCCGGGGACCCCGGACACGCCTGCAGGAGCCCCGCCCGGGGTGCAGGCTCTGCCCGGGGCGTCCTCGGTGTCTCGCCGCTCCGCCATCCTCCACGCACCTGTCACCGCAGTGGGGCGGGGCAGCCGCTCACAGGTGTGCTGTACTTTCTACAACAGCGGGTAGGTGGTGCGGGGAGCGGTACCGAACGTGAACTTGACAATAAGCCGAGTCCCACTTTCTCGCTGGGCCTCATCTCCGATCAGTAGCGTCTGGGCACGGGTCCACGGACGTGCCATCCGGAGCCCCCCACCTCTGGGTCTCCCTCCTCTCTCCCCTGCCTGAGAAGCCGAGGGGGTGGAGTTCGGGGTCCCTGTGGTTTTGATGGGGGACAGCCCACCCCCAGGTCCCCAGGTCTGTAGGACACAGGAGCCAAAATTAGTGTCCTGGGGCTCTGCCTGAACAAACCCCCGCCAGCAGGGGGCGCTCAAGACAACAGGGGTGTCCTCTGTCCCACCTCCAGGCGTCGGCAGAGCCAAGCACCCTCCAAGGATCGAGGGGAGGATCCTTCCTGCCTTTTGCAGCTGGTGGTGGCTCCCGGTGACCCTGTGGCCACATCACCCCAGTCTCTGCCTCCGTCCTGTTGTAGCCGTCTCCTCTTCCTACAAGGACACTCGTCACTGTGTTGGGGCCACCCAGGGGGTCCAGGACGATCTCGGCCTGAGAACTACCTGCTGCTCCCATCTACAGACTCTGCCCAAACAAGGTCATGTTCACAGGTCTGGGAATTAGGGCTCGGATATGTCTTCTTGGTGAGCCCACTCAACCCGCCACAGCCAGCCTGTCACCTCTGGCGAGTCTCCCCCAGCCAGGCCACCCCGGCTGCCAGGCTTGAGGCACTGCCCACTGGAGCCAGACCGCGATGCACGGAGGTCTCCCCCCACATCACCCGGGGGGGCCCTCAGCCTGAGGCCTCCAGCCTTCCCCTCCATCTACCTCCCTCCCTCAACTCAGGTCCTGTCACACCCCCTGCCCAATCTGTCATCTCCCATCTCCCCGTGCTATACCAGGGTCCTTCTTTCAAGGCTGTAGCTCCCCTCTGGCTGATCATCGGCTTCAAGGTCAAGTTCAACGGGCCCGACTCTTGCTGCCTAAGCAAGAAGGGAGCTGAAGGAACTTGGGGAAATTCATTGTCTTCGGCGGTAAGACCACGTAGGAACGCTAAAAGCTAAACTGAGCTCCGGCAGGGCAAGCCCCGAGGCAGGCGGAAGGGGAAGGGTCCTGAACACAGACACTGAAGAGGAAGTCACATCCACGGGTTCTGAAGACCTGACCTCCTTCTGAGAACCCGCCCCGCCCGCGGGGGCCTCGGGGGCACCTGTGTGCGCAGTGAGGTTCGCGCAGCCCCCCCAGAGTCCTGACAGCTCTCCGCCCCCCGAACTGCAGACACAACACGGATGTTCCACCACCTCGGGGTCCTCACCTTCCCCTCCCCCCCACCCGGCCCCGTTCTAGAATGTCAGAGAACTGGAATCCTGCAGCGTGTTAACAGCTGCTCCTGACCCCTCCCTTCCCCCACAAGGGAGTACATTCAGGCCTCCAGCTCATCGAGCTTGGCCAACGAAGAAGGATTTTAAAATAAGTATAAATCCTTTGACTTGTATGTTAAAACAAAACGATTTCACTGGGTCGTTGTGAGGTTCAGACGAGATCAGGTGCCTGACGCTCACTTAGAAGCTCACAAATGACATCATCACGCCTCCTCTTGGTTCACTTTGCAGCCAGAACGACCATCTGGAAACCCAAGCCTGACTAACGCACTCCAGGGCTCACAGACCTCAACCGCAATAACTGGCAACCATTTGGGGCTCATCTCCCTCCCTCTCCCTCCCTCTCCCTCCCTCTCCCTCCCTCTCCCTC
>NC_043715.1:3615868-3623001 GCF_006229205.1 Suricata suricatta
CTCTCTCTCTCTCTCTCTCTCACCTGAACCCCTACCCCCTGCCCGGCCCGCAGACACACACCATCCTGTGCTTCAGCCTCACGGAAGCTCCTCCTGCTCTCTGAATCCACAGGGGCCTTTGCACCGGCTCTACCCCGCCCCCTGAGGAACGCCAACCCTCCACTCAAGACCCGGCACCCACGCCGGCTGCTCTGGGAAGACCCACGGTTGGCGGGCTGCAGGTGTCCACACCAGTGTCTCCCTCAGCACGACCCTTTGCTTCCTGCTCTGCGCTGATCACGCAGATTACTCTAGTCAGCTGCGTAAGGTCCCAATTCTTCACCCGCTGGAAGACTGTTGCACAGCCCCATCACCTGGGGGCTTGGCCATGGCCTTGGGGTGGGCAGAGAGTACTTCCCACCTCTTGACTTTGGATTTGGCCCCGTGACTTGTTTTGACCAAGGGGCTTCTACCACGGCCACAAGGAGACCATGGCCTGGGTGCCGCCCGGAGGATGGGGCCCAGGACAAAGGTGTGCGGGGTGGGAGTGGGTGGACCCAGTGTGCGGCGTGGAAGCAAGGCCAGCTGAACCCAGCCTGGACCAGGTGACCCCACGGCCCCACTCCCGGCTGACCTGGAGTCACGGACGCAGGACAGAGGCGCCGGACCGCAGGCGGCCTGCTACTCAGCATCACCCAGCACCAGCACGCGGCTCACAGTGAAAGGGAGGACGTCTTAGAAGGTCTCGTGAAGTTACGTGTCACTCATTTCAGGCACAGGGAAGGAAAGACAAAGCTAGGAGATCCCAGCAGGCTGGGCTGTCCCTAGCACAGCTCAGGGGTTAGGACCGCAGGTTCTGATCACTGGACACCCCAGGCTTAAAGCCCAGCAGCTTTCTTGGGGACCAGAGCCTCACAAAGTAGGGCTGGCGACAGTGTGAACCTCAGGTGTTATTGGGAGAAATAGACGAATTAATGTGCGTAAAGCTCTGGGTGTGGTGCCTGGCACACTGCTGGCCCCAAACACACTCCCCAAAATCGGTACCTCAGAGAGACCAGCAGGCTAACCCAAGAACTGTACTTAACAACGGTAAGCATGGAAAACACTAGTTGAGAGAAATATCCTTTGGCTAGGGCCGTCTTGGAGCCTGGAACACACAGTTCCAGAGGGAGAGAGGTGAGCACATGGTCCCGTTGGCTGAGCTTGTGGGCCATTACCCAGTTCCTCCCACATTTCCAGAACTCTCCACTTTGCTCCTTTGAGGATTCCAACCATCGACACCACACCTGTGAGCTTAAGGAATACAATGCTTCTGGTGTTAAGTGTACTGTTTCCTAGTGGGAACCAGGGGCAAATCCAAATATGCACGTTATTACTGACCTTCTCCTTACCCAATCGTCCTGTAATTTGGTCTCACTGTTTTAAGGAAAACCTCTACCTTCTATACATCCCTAATGAACTTTCAACCTTTTAAATATCTGCAAGAAAATAATAAAGGTAAATTGGAATCAGAAAAGGCCTTCAATTAACCCAAAAGAAGGAAAATGAGAACAAAGTGTCAAGGGAGAGATACGACAAACTGAAAACAAGGAACAAGACAGCAGGTTTCACCTCAACCGTGCTAACATTTATACTAAACGTAAATGGCCTAAACAATCCAAGTGAAATGCAGCGCTTATCAGATTGTATAAAAAGGCAAGGCATGACGTGCTTTCTGCAAGAAACCGACTTCAGATACAAAGCCCCAGACAGGTTAAAGCAAAGGGACAGAGGGGTGACTGGGGGGCTCCGTGGTTAAGCATCTGACATCAGCTCAGGTCATGATCTTATAGCTCATGATCTTGAGCGCCGCATCGGGCTCTGTGCTGACAGCTCGGAGCCTGGAGCCTGCTTCAGATTCTGTGTCTGTCTCTCTGCCCCTCCCCTGTTCATGCTCGCTTGCTCACTCTCTCTCTCTCTCTCTCTCTCTCTCTCTCTCTCTCTCTCGCTCTCTCTCTCGTGAAAATAAATAAACATTAAAAAAAAAAAGGAAAGGGATGGGAAGATGTAAACCAACCAACAGACACTCACCAAAAGAGAGCAGAGTGGTGGTATTCCTATCAAAGCGCACCTCGAAACAAGGAATGTTTCCAGGAAGACGAACTTATTATAATGATAATGAGACCAACTCACTAAGAATCTATAAAAAACCTATTTCCTAGCAGAGCTTTGAAATACATAGAGCAAAATCTTAGGAGAACTGAAAGGGGAAACAGACAAATCCAAATCACAGTTGGAAACTGAAATTTCCAAATTGCTATCATGACAGTTCATGGAATACAGAACGCTACGGTCTAAACCTCAAAAGATGGTCAAGGCCTGTACCCCGAAACCTGAGCTGCTGGGAGAAAGCAATGACCTAAATACACGGAGAAACACGCCGCCTTCATGGGCCAGAAATCGAGGAGTTCAAATCCATCTGCACGCTGCGTGAGGTCACAGTGGAAGAACTCCTGTGCGAAAACACTAACCCTGGCACCCACCGCCCGCCACACACAGAAGCGACGCCATCCGGCCAGGCCCAGACGTAAACCCTAAGCCGGTAAGGCTGCAAGAAGAAAACGGAGGAGAAAGTCTCTGTGACCTTGTGTCCAGGCAGTGGTTTCTAAGAGTCGCCGGCGAAAGCACGCTCAGCAAAAGGACACGTTGAAAGATGGACTGTTTAAAGCAAGCACCGTAGGCTGCCCTGCTGGGTTTACAGTGTGCCCGGACCACAGGGGCGCCAAGTCGGGGGAGAGACAGATGCAAATACACGGCTGCAGGGTCCCGCATTCTCCTGGGGAAATGCACTAGTAAGCTCAGCCGGGCTGCGGCAAGTTACGGACACACAGCGGGATCTCCGAGACCACCGCAAACAAGGAGGGTGTTTTCTGTGGCCCCGGGCGGGGGTGGGGCAAGCTTATGAAATACACTAGGCAATAAACAGAGAAAAACGACACGGTATGATCCTAAAGATAAGGGGCGCCTGGGTGGCTCAGTTAACTGTCCTGCTCTTGATTTTGGCTCATGTCATGGTCTCACAGTTTGTGAATTCGAGCCCCAAGTCAGGCTCTGCTCCGACAGTGTGGATTGGGATTCTCTCTCTCCCTCTGTCCCTCCCCCACTCACTCACTCACTCTCCCTCTCAAATAAATGTTAAAAACCTAAATATACAAGGAAATCATAAATATATAAAAGGCACATACATAAAAGGGCCAAAAAGAGGGGCACCTGGCTGGCTCAGTCGGTTGAGCATCGGACTTCAGCTCAGGTCACGATCTCACAGTTCATGAGTTCGGACCCCAAGTCCGGCTCTGTGCTGACAGCCCAGGGCCTGGAACCTGCTTAGGATTCTGTGTCTCCCTCTCTCTCTGCTCCTCCCCTACTTGTACTCAGTCTCTCTCTCTCAAAAATAAATAAAACATAAAAAAAAAAAAGGCCAAGAAGAGATACACACACACACACACACACACACACACACACACACACACACACACACGTGTGAATGATGAGGTTATGGACGTAGTTTTCTGCTGCCCCATGGCTAACAAAATCGCGCACAGGAGCACGTATTACTTTAGGGAGAGATGTGCAAAACCGGAAAATGAAGGACAAAGGAGTGGGAGGGAGGAGGAGGAAAACAACAGGAAGGGAGAAGGGAGGGACAGAGGGAGCAAAGGAAAGCACGTGGCAGAGTCCCGCAGAGGACGGCATCGCTGGCGGACACGTGCAGGCTGGGAGCCCCCCCCCCCCCGCCCCCGCCACACCCAGGGCACTGTTCAGTGTTCACAGATGGCCCCTGGTGACGTGCCAGAACAGGGCATCCTGAGAACTCAGGGCAGAAGGAAACCTACCTGTTCAACAGCCACATGGGCGTGCTCA
Source organism: Suricata suricatta (assembly GCF_006229205.1). Classification (NCBI taxonomy): domain Eukaryota; kingdom Metazoa; phylum Chordata; class Mammalia; order Carnivora; family Herpestidae; genus Suricata; species Suricata suricatta. The sequence continues at coordinate 3,619,748 of NC_043715.1, forward strand.
GTACGACCCGAGGGCAAATGGAAAGAGCAACCAGACGCAGCAAAGTGCCTCTGGGGCACACCCACAGCCGCGGTGAGGTCCCGGGGCACCCCCACCCGCCCCCACCGTGGCCTGCTTCTGAGATTCATCAAAATGACGGAGTTGGGGAAATTTCTGGTCCTACCTCCTTAGACCCGCACCTCTCTGAGTCAGGGCAGCTGACCGGGGCCGGGCCGGGCCGGCGGAAGGGAAGGTTAACGAGTTCCCGGGAGTGACGTGAGTGTGCTCCGTCCGTGCAAGGGGCCAACTCGGGTGGGGGAGCGGCAGCTTTCTGCGCAGAAGGCCGTCTCCGGCTTCCCAGAAGGCTTAATCAAAACAGGGTGCCGTCAGGGTGCCAGCGTTCCGAGGCCAACCGCTCTTCACGGACGGTTCCCACCAATAAATCACCGCCCTCCGGGAACGCCGGAGGTCTCCGCGGAGGGCGCGCGTGGACACGGGGCCTGACGTGCTGACGGGCCAGAAGCAGGGAGATGGGCTGCAGAGTGAGGTTCTGAAGGTACGTCAGCGAAAGATAAGCTAGCCAGCCTGCTGTGTTTATCGGAGACGTTGGTGTTTTATTTTTTAAATTGTCCTAAGAGGCATCATAAAAAGGGGACCGTGTTGGAGTCTGTCCCACAGTACTTCCTTGCTGTGTGCCCTTGGGGAAGTCGCTTCCCCTCTCTGGGCCCCACTCTTCCTGCCTGTAAATGAGGGTAGGAGGCATGGTCTGCCGCACGGGGCTGCTGGGCAGCTAAGTGAGAAGATTATGAAGGGCTCAGTGCCTGGTCAGTGCGTCACGGTCACTGTGCAGGTGTGCGTTTAGTGAGTGACTGCACCCGCCATTCGTATTGGAAATATAGGGGCGCCTGGGGGGCTCCGTTGGTTAAGTGTCTGACTTCGGCTCAGGTCATGATCTCACAGTTCGTGAGTTTGAGCCCCGCATCAGGCTCTGTGCTGACAGCTCAAAGCCTGGAGCTGCTTTGGATTTGTGTCTCCCTCTCTCTCTGCCCCTCCCCTGTTCGCTCTGTGTCTCTCTCAAAATAAATAAAACATTAGAAAAGTTTAAAAAAACTTGGCTATGTGCGCATTCACTCCCTCGATGAGTCATGCTCTGTTAGTGAGCGGGAGGAAGGAAATAACAAAGATGAAAGGCAAAAATCAAGGACATGGAAAACAGAAAATTAGAGAAAAGCAATGAAACCAGAAACTGGTACTTTAAAAAAGACCAATAAAGTTAGACAGACTTCTCGCATGACTAACAAAAAAAAAGAGGGGGGGGGACAGAGAGAGAGAGAAAGAGGGGGGGGGGGAAGAGACACATGACCAATACCCAGAATAAAAGGAGCTCTCACCAGACCTCACCGAGGATAATGTGAGAACACGTTAAGCATCTCTATGCGCAGAAACTCAACGATACAGATGAATGAGAAAGATCCAAGATAAACCACAGACAAGCAGGACTCACCCAAGGTGAACTAGACCGTTGTCCAAGAGTCCTATTTCTTGGACCATATCGTAAAGAAATTGGGCTTGTAGCTCAAAACCTTCCAAACAAGAAATCTTCAGGCCCAGACGGTTTTACTGGTGAATTATCCCAAACATTTAAAGAAGAAACACCACCCATCCTACACCAGGGTCTCCCAGAAAATAAAAGAGAAAGAAATCCTCACTCATTCATTTCATGAGCCCAGTAGTGTCCTGACCCCAAACCGTATGAAAACAGGACCAAGAAATGCGTACGGACCAGTGTGCGTCATGAACACAGACACAAAAATCTTCAACAGAGATGAGCAAGCTGAATCCAGCAATATATAAAAATTACAACATACCCTGATCCAATGGTGTTTATCCCGGGAACGCAAAGCTGGCAAGGTATTAAAAAAAATTGATCAACATGCTTTATCGTATTAATAGACTAAAGAAAAAAAAAAGCACATGACCATATCAAAATTGGTGCACGAAGACATTTGGCAAAAATCAGCATCTGTTCGTGATCACAATGCTCAGAAAGCAGAGAGAAGGGAACTTCCTTAAGGACACCGGCAAAAGAATTTTTTTAATGGTTTCTTTATTTTTGATAGAGAGAGAGACAGAGCATGAGAGGGGGAGGGGCAGAGAGAGAAGAAGACACAGTACCAGAAGCAGGCTCCAGCCTCCGAGCTGGCTGTCAGCACAGAGCCTGACGTGAAGCTCGAACCCATGAACGTGAGATCTGACCTGAGCCGAAGCCGGAGGCTTAACTGACTGAGCCACCCAGGCGCCCCAAAAATTTCTTAGTGAGCATTAAACCTGATGGGGAAAGACAAAGTGACCTCCCTTAGATCTGGAAACAAAGCAAGTACATACATATATTCTGAGCCACCCCTGGTCTATGTTTTACTGGAAGGCTCAGCTAGTGAGCCCTTGCAAGAACAAGAAATCCCTGGCATACAGACTAGAAAAGAAGAAACAGAACTGTCCCCGTCTGCAACACATCATTGTCTGCGTAGAGAATTTTAAGGAAGCTGTCAAGGTCAACAATCAGAGTTCGGTCGTTTCCCGTACACTGGCAACAAGCCAGTGATAACAGAAATCCTGCCCACGATACCGTTTACAGTTGCTCCTCCAAAATGGAACTCTTAGGTGTAAGTCTAATTAAACGTGCACATGACTGGTATGCTCCCTGCAAACACCAATGACAGAAATCAAAGACCTAAACAAAGGGAGAGGCATGGTGTTGACGGATCGGAAGATTCGATGTAACTAAGCTCAAGTTCCCCCCAAATGGACCTCTGGGTCTTGCCACATTTCCAAACAAAATCCCAGCACAGTTTTTGCAGACAGAGGCAAGCGGGGAGTGCAATCAATGGGGAAGCAAAGGACCCAGAAGACAGAAGACAGTACTTCTGAGAAAGAGTAAGGTTGAACTTGGCCTGCGCCCTCCCTCTGGGCTCTCCCCTCACCCCTGGCCCCAGACTCTTGTGCAGCGCCCGGAGCGCACGCCCCTCCTCCCCCCCCCCCCCCCCCCCCCCCCCCCGCTGACTTCAGCAACATGGCCAACATTCAAAGTCGTCTGAATTCTCACGTCCTTCCACTTCCAATCTCCCCGCAACTCTGACGCAAACGTGGCACCGAGGAGGTGCTCAGTTAACGGTTCGAGGAATGGACAAACACAGTTGAACCGGAGCCACGATCCGAGTCTGGTAATGGCTAAGCGTGGACTCGGGCAAGTATTCCTGGATGGGGCGGGGGGGGGG
>NC_043715.1:3623101-3636878 GCF_006229205.1 Suricata suricatta
CCCAGCGAGAGCCGACCGCCAAGGCCCCTGTAGACGTGGTTACTAAGTATCAACTGGGATTCCGGCTGGAACCATCAGGGTTTGGAAAAAATTTGTTGAGATTATTTTCCAAGTGTTTGATGAAACCCCAAAGATACTTTCCCAGGCGTACTTTCCCCAGAAGCTGGAATCCGTCAGTATTTAAATTTTTTTTCTTTTACATTTATTTTTTGAGAGAGAGAGTGAGACAGAGCATGAGTGGGGGAGGCTCAGAGAGAGGAGACACAGAATCAGAAGAGGCTCCAGGGTCCGAGCAAGCACTCAGCACAGAGCCCGACACGGGGCTCAAACCCACTAACTGTGAGATCATGACCTGAGCCGAAGTCGGACGCTCAACCGACTGGGCCCCCAGGCGCCCCAGTATTTAAAGGAGAGCGTAACCCTTAGGGTCAGCCTTGGTTTGCGCTGCACTCGCCCCGGTAGCACACGGCTCCCGGAGCCCCGCACACCCCGTGTCTGAAGCGTGGCATGAGCCGCCGGCCCTTCGGGTGCACGCCGTGAGCCCCGTGGTCCTCCTCGAACCCGCACTGGAATTCCAAGAGGGTACACGCTTGGCACGTGTGTTCCCCAATTACTGGACGTAAGAGAAGCCGCACCGTCTAGAGGAACCGGGACCCTGGGTCCTCGGGCAGGGGAGAGGAGGGGGCTCCGGCGAGCCTGGACTGCCAACTCCGGCCCGGAGACACAGAAGGACAAAGTATTTTTAAGCTTAAAAAAGTAAAAAACACCCATTGTAGAAAACTCGGGATTCACAGACAGATACGAAGACAGCCCTGGTGGTGCTGTTAGATGGGGGTTTGCCCTCAGGCTTCTGCCCCGGGCTCTGGGGCTGGCTCTCAAGGTGGCGGACGTGGCGGGAAGGCGAGGGGGGGTGGCGTGAGCGTCGGGGGGGCCCCCCAGGGGGAAGCTTCAGGCAGGACGTGGGCGGGGCTGCCCTCCGGGTGGCCAGCCTCGTCACTCCTGCAAACTTCATCCAGAAAAAGAGGTCACTGCTCGCTGCCCGTCCTGCAGAGGCCGTGACATCGGGGTGGCAGCACACCAGAGGGCACGAGGTGCGCCACGATGGACAGACGGGGCGGCTCTGCGCGGCGCCGCTGGCCAAACTTCATCTTCCTTGTTTTCCATTGGGACTCACCCTGGTCCCCCCTCCCCTCCCCCCAGAGTCTGGCGGGCGTCAGGGAGACACTGGTCTCGCCTGGCGTATGACTCCTTGCTGCGTCTTCAATAAATGGCTTTCACGTCGGCCTCAACCATGAGAGCGCATCACGGGGCACTGTCAAGAGTGGCCCACTCTTTGGGCGCCTGGGTGGCTCAGTCGGGCGTCTGACTTCGGCTCAGGGTATGATCTTGCAGTTCGTGGGTTCAAGCCCCACGTCAGGTTCTGTGCTGACAGCTCAGAGCCGGGAACCTGCTTCGGATTCTGTGCCTCCCTCTCTCTCTGTCCCTCTCGCACTGTCTCTCTCTCTCAAAAACAAAGTTAAAAAAAAAAAAGTGGCACCCTGGTTCTATTTCCACGAACTTAAACCCTCCTACTGTGAATTTTAACACAAAGTGACCCTGAGCCCGCTGGAAGGATTGTGCTAACCCCGCAGCGTGTTGAAAATCATGACAGCGTGCCAGGCCGGGCACCCTCGCTGCTGGCTAGGAGGGGGCACGGGTACAAGAACCCGGGAAGGCCGTGTGGCAGTGTCTGCTGCCGTGCACCGGGCGCCACCCCAGGACCCTGAGCTTGCCCTCCTGAGCCCCCTCCCCCAGAGAAAGGCGCAGGCGCGGGCACCAGGGGCAGGACCTTAGCTTCGTCCGCCCCCCCAGCAGCAGTGGAGTCATGAGCCCTGTGGCCCCGGGTGCGCGGTGGATCACGACGCGGCAGGGACACAGGCGGACCGCCACGTGGTTCAGTTCAGAGAGTGACACTGACAAAAGAGGGCACCGAAGCCCACATACACACTACGTGACAGCATTTACAAAGTCCCGAACAGTCAAAACTGTCCACCGCGACAGTCCCCAACCAGGGCTGGCGTGGGCCAAGGAGGGAGATACGCCGGGTTCACAGCTGCAAGGGGTGGGGCCAGAGGCCGCCGACCCCTCAGTGCATGGGACGCCCCCCCCCCCCACAACAGAGGGACCGGCCCCAGATGCCCGCGCACGCCGAGCGGGAGTGACCCGAGGCCCTGGGGACCTGTCGATGCGTCCGTGGGTGCGCAGCACGCAGCCACCCACAGAGCGGCACGCTTCCCATCGCCGCACCCAGCGCCCCCCCCACCCCAGCCCGGCACGGCCATCGCCCCCACTTAAGTAGGACAGGACATTTCAGTCGATGAGTTACTTTTACTCAAGCGAAATTACAGGGCTGGGTTTTCGGGTCTTCCAAGCCAAACACAAACCCCATGAACTAGCAGACTGTGGCAGCCGCTCCGTGCTCTGTCTCAATATTTTCCAAACCACCACCGTCGCACCAAGTAAAAGCACAGAAGCCTCTAGAGTTTACAACCCCCCCCCCCCGCCCCGCGGTTTTATTGCTCAGGCACCATTGCTCGGGAGAGCTCATCATTTCCGTGAAAGGGGGGCAGGGCCGGTCCACCCCTTCCTGCGCCCCCAGCCACAAACCTGCTGGGGGCTGCCAGGCCCGTGGCTGTCCAAAGACCCGGTGGGGGGAGAGTCATCTGGCCCAGTGGCCTCGGGGTAGGGGGTCACTTCAGAAGGGCTGGCTTGCAGCTCAAGTTCAAGTTCTGAGCCATGACTTACTCCCGTCCCGGACGCTCCTGCCAGGCCCCGGGAGGAGGTCCTGCTGCGGCCACCGCTCCAGGAAGAGAGCACGGAGACTCGGGCCCAAGCCGTGGAGGTTTTTGCAGGGGATTTTATTTTCCCTTTGATTCACATCACACCCTGCGACCGTGACCGTCAACCTGACACACTCAGGTTCAGTTTGGGGAGAAAATCACCCAAAGTGACAGTAAACGTGAGGCTTCGGGCGCTGTGCCCCGAGAGGGGAAAGAAGGCAAGCACATGCTTGTGAACAACGGACCGGCTTCCGGGCCAAGTAGGTGGACACCTCCCAGTCTCTAAAGTGAAGTTCTAAGATGCAAGCCACCCTCCGGGTCCTGAGCCCTGCAGGACTCGAGCGAGCTCTGTCTCCGGGAGAATTGAGGAGGCCCCTCCCTGCACAGATGAGGGGGTCCGTGTCGACGAGGCTGGACTCAGGGGTTGGGGGCAGACAAGACAGCCACGCGCAGAGCCCCGCAGACACGCCAGCACCCGGAGGCGCCCGTGGGCCCACGCCCCTCCTGACCTCCTCGCTCAGACGCTTCTCTTCCACGCTCTCTCCTCCCCTGCACCTCCGCTCCCTTCCCACAGCCTCACCCCTTCCGGGCCCTTACCTGGTCCCAATGCAGAAGTAAAGCACATTTTCAAGCGTGTGCTGTGTTTACTGAATGGCACGTGTCCCTTCTGGTTGGGAGCGTGGAGTGGGAGACCTTTACTTATTTGAAAACAAAGCTTCGGTTGTTTCCAATTTTAGGTCGGACTCATGTTTGGTTTATTTCTCCTGTGCCCTAGTGACTTTGAATTATTATTATTTTCTTTCTTAAGTCTCATCAGAGCTGTAAAAAAGAGTAGACATTAAAAAACACAAGGCAGGAAGCCCCTAGGGGGCTCAGTCAGCAAAGCGTCTGACTTCGGCTCAGGTCATGATCTCATGGTTTGTGGGTTCGAGCCTCATGTGGGGCTCTGTGCTGACAGCTCGGAGCCTGGAGCTGCTTCCGATTCTGTGTCTCCTGCTCTGCCCCTCCCCCGCTCAAGCTCGGTCTCTCTCTCAAAAATAAATGAACATTAAAGAAAAACACCCAAAAACCACCACCACAACGCACGTGTGCAGCCAGCCCCTGACTGTGCTTGGGAACTGAAGGGGACCCGGGGGAGCAGTCAGCTCTACGGAGCTGCTCAGGGGGCCCTGCCCGGGGCAGTCTGTGATGGGGCTGCCCACTGCCCTCCTCCCCCCCCCCCGCCTTTCAGTGGAAACGTGGGTGCAGCGGACGTCTCCACCCTGGTGGGTCTCAACCGGCAGGGAGACACCTCCTGGAACAGACGCACCCATGACAAGATGGCAGAATCAAATGAGGGAACAAGGAAGCAGAAGAAAGGCAGGTCAGAGATGGAAGTTCAGAGGTGAGACGTAAGGCCCTAGCTGCGAGGCCGGTGAGGACGCCAGAAGCGTCCAGGGCCCCCCGTGCTGGGGGCTCACACCTGCTAACCTGCTCGGTCTTGTCCCTGACGCCATGTCACAGACCCGATGCCGGCCACCTCCCCAAGGTCACGTCACTGGCTAGCCCACGGGGAGTGTGCAGAGCAGGCTGCGGTGTCCATAACCCCGTTTTTAAAATCATTTTGCTCCTTTGCTGCTTTTGGTTCAATGCTACAAGCTCCCAGAGCTCATACAGACTTCCCTTCCATTTCGAGGCAACACCCAAGGGTCTCTGCCACTCCGGCTTGCTCCGGAGTGCTAAGCACAGTGAGGCGGGTGCAGGGACGCAGCTGGGGGCGGGGCATCTCCACACAGCACAGGCTCCAGAGCCGGCCCGACCACCTCAAGGGGTCTCCGGAGGCCCAAACGCCTGTACCGAGCTCAGAAGAAGGCCTGGTCCTCAGGAAGCCCCATCTTAGCTCCCATCAACACCTTAAAAAGAAAAGAACCCAAAAGCCACAAGCCAAAGGAGAATCCGTGTCCCAGAGCAGGCAGGGGGAGGCAGGGAGGCTGGAGAGGGGTGCTGAGGGGACGGCAAGCGGTGGCACCCACGGGTGACCACAGAGGGCGCTGCGGTGACTTGCTGGACAGGCACCCAGGGGCCACCGTCAGCAGTGCTTGCGCTGGGAGATGTGACCCAGCTGGCGGTGAGCATCTGAAGCCACGGGAAACGGGATCATCCTGGAAAGCAGGGTCACTCCCTGCCTGCCCAGTTAATTTACACTTCTCCAAAAGCAGAAGAGACTTTCTGTCACCCGCTAGGAGGACACGCTCGCTAGCCTCGGACGTGAGGGGGAGTCTGTGCTGGGAAGTGGAGGCACCAAATTACTCTGCAGAGAGCACAGCAGCCCGAGGAGTCCAGGCTGGAAACTGCATGTGACAGAAACAGCACAGCAAATCCAGTCCTGTGGCTTTCAGAAGCCATTAGTACACGGTCACCCAGGCAGAGGCCATCGGTACGCGGTCACCCAGGCAGAAGCCATTGGTATGCGGTCACCCGGGCAGGAGCCATCAGTACGTGGTCACCCGGGCAGAGGCCATCGGTACGCGGTCACCCGGGCAGAGGCGATCGATAAGCAGTCACCCGGGCAGAAGCCATCAGTACACGGTCACCCGGGCAGAGGCCATCGGTACGCGGTCACCCGGGCAGAGGCGATCGATAAGCGGTCACCCGGGCAGAAGCCATCAGCAGCCAGTCACCCGGGCAGAAGCCATTGGTACGCAGTCACCCGGGCAGAAGCCATTGGTACGCAGTCACCCGGGCAGAAGCCATTAGTACACGGTCACCCGGGCAGAAGCCATCAGTACACGGTCACCCGGGCAGAGGCCATCGGTACGCGGTCACCCGGGCAGAAGCCGTCGGGAGGCAGTCGCCTGGGCAGACACAGACCTGCAGATCGACAGTGCGGAGGCCCAGCACCGGGCCCCACGGACGTGAGCAGCCGCTGACTGAGGACGGGGTCAGTCTGCACATCAGCAAGTAAATCCACATCATACACGAGAGGCTTTCAATCTTTTTTTTTGAGAGAGGGTGTGTGTGCAAGTGTGAGCAGGGGAGGGGCAGAGGGAGAGGCAGAGTCCCAAGCAGGCTCCAGGCCCAGCACAGAACCCAACGCAGGGCTCGATCCTACGACTGCGCGACTGTGACCCGTGCCGAAGTCAAGTCGGACGCTTACCCCGCTGAACCACCCAGGGGACCCTCAAATCTTTGTTTAAAAGCAAAAGAATAACTTTTTTCTTAAATCACATAAAGGAATCCCAAAATTCTCTAAAAGCAAAGAGGTTTGCTTCCTTTGAGGGAGAGATGGGAAAACCCAAGGTGAGCTCACCAGACCCAACCCGAGAATCCCTGGGTGACCCTGAACCCAGAGAGCCGCGCAGAGGGCTACGCTACAAAACACGCTCTGGATAAGCTGAAAGACTTAGAGGAGGAAAAAAAAAAAGCTTGTACTAAAAAAATAAATAAATAAAAAATAAAAAAGCAAGACAAAAACACGCGTTGAGGCTCACCCGGTCCCCAAGTGTGCCGAGAACGCCGTGTGCACCTCGGGTCCGTCTGGGAACTCTGCAGATGCTCACGCACGCTTCTTTCTCGGTTTCATACAGAATAAACAAAGCCACCCTAATATTTTACTTGTTAGAGAACACACGAGAAACGTTTCCGACAACTAAAGGGCAAACACTTGAACAGTCGTCTGTGAGAAAGTGCAGCTGATAAACAAGCAAGAACATCTTCAACACAACCACTCCGTGTGGAGTCCCAAGGTCAGAAGCCTCAGGACTGAGTGCATTTCCTTTAATGCATATACAGGGACTTAAGAGCATGGGGCGCCTGGGTGGCTCTTGGTTTCGGCTCGGGTCACGGTCACGATCTCACGGTGTGTGAGCTGGAGCCCTGCACCGCGCTCTGCACCGCGCTCTGCACCGCTGGTGGGGCGGGGCCTGCGTGGGATCCTCGCCCCGCCCCCGCCCCGCCTCCCACTCGCGCAGCCGTGTGTGCGCATGCTCTCCTCTCTCTCAAAATAAATAAAATAGAAAAGGAAGAAGCTGGTCGTCTCCAAGAAAAGATCACGGGACAAAACCCTCTCGAGTTCTGCGTATCAGTGATTATCAGTAAATGATCTCAACCACGACCAGCGCGCACCAGGAGACACAACCAAGGCTGAGAAAGGAAATGGCGTGCGACTCACAGCGGGCCGTCCCGACACGGGCGGGGCGCCAGGCCAGGGACTGACCGGCCCAGTGCGCATTCGCAGGTTCATCGGTTACTCCTTGAAAGAACAAACGTGACCACAGAGTGAATGTCATTTTTCAAAGAAATACATTTTTCGCCATATAAATAAGATGGGAAGCATTGGTACATTGGTTTTGTGCCAACGCTTACAAAAACAAAAAAACAAAATCCAAATCCTTAGAAGCCAGAGAAAACGCCTGCCTGCTTAGCGGTGTACTTGATTGGTTTTATTTATTTACTTTTAAATGTTTTTATTTCTTTTTGAGGGACAGAGAGAGAGCGTGAGCAGGGGAGGGTCAGAGAGAGAGGGAGACACAGAATCAGAAGCAGGCTCCAGGCTCTGACCTGTCAGTACAGAGCCCGACGTAGGACTTGAACCCAGGAACCGTGAGATCATGACCTGAGCCGAAGTCGGATTTTAACTGACTGAGCCCCCCAGGCGCCCCTAAATGAAAATCTCCTCACGTGTACAGCTGGCTGTGAACCGGTGGTCTTGCTGGACCAACTGTTTTCCAAAGTCACGTTCTGGGGCGCCCGGGTGGCCCAGTCCGTTGTGACTGGTCACGCGGAGGAATGAGAGCAGGCTGCTGCCACGGCCCCCTCGGGCTGCTGAACCTCGTGCCACGCGGGCCGAGAGGACCCGCCATCTTCCGTTCTGAACGGAACTCACATTACCTTGTGCGCTTCCTTGGCTACTGGGCAAACGTACCAGCCAGCAAGTTTCACGACGCTGTTCTCCGTGTGAGAACTTCCATATCTTGTTAGTAAGGACTCACGCATAAGGAAGCGCCCCCCAGGACACACTCACGACCACCCCCTAGTGTGCACGCCGGCCTAACGCTGCCTATTAAGATGTGCCGTGTGCTGATGGAGGAAACTCAAGAAGGCGGGCCCCCAACACCAAGGTTAGTGGGCCGAGTTCTAAGTGTGAATGATCTAAAACCAGAGACACCGTCGACGAAACTTACCAAAACACTAACCGCGGCAGCACAAAATCTGGAAGCCAGAGTTCAAAATCTCAAGAACGGAGAACACCAGCCAGCACCTCACCGGGGACCCGGGAGAATGCTGGGTTTGCTAGAATGATCTTGTTCTCGATCTGGGGACAACAGGAGGACTCCTGCCTCCAGGCCGACCTCCTGCTGCATACTCTGTCCCTTTGTGCGTTTACTCTTCTGTCTGGAGCTGGGGGTGCGGATCCGTTTTTCGGGGAAGGGAAGGGGAAAGCTCCATCCTTGTCACACACACGATCCGGGGAGGCAGGCGGTGGGGTTACGCGTGAGGTCTCTTCCCTATGAAGCCAGAGCCCGTCTTCCAAACAAACGACACGAAGGGCCGCCCGGTGCCCCGCGGGGAGCGGCAGCGTCGAGAGCCAACGCACTACTGTTAGGCCGTCATACACTGACCAGACGCCCAAGGGCCCTGGACCAACTCTCTTCTACGGCTCGAGAGAGACTGGAGATCAGAGAACGCTCCTCGGCACCTCAGTCCTCTCCACCGGCCGTGGGGCTTGAGGACACACGCACTTTAGCAGCCTGAGGGGTACACGGACCCCTCCGAGTGGGGGGGGGCTCCCCCTCTGGACACACAGGAAATCGGGTACGACAAGGGCCTTCTTCACCTCTTGCTCCAGGTTCCCGGGAAAAGGCACTCGCACACGGGAGGGCCTGATTCCTGAGGGGCTCTCGTTCGGACTTACAGGGGTCAGGGCCAGTCTGGTGACAGAGACACCCTTCGGGGGAGGGGGGAGTGAGCAGCAGCGGTTAGAGGCTGGTGAGGATCAGGACGGAGGGGACATGCCCTGGGTCACAGGGTCGCAGCGCAGAACTCACTAGGAGCTCCCCAACACAGTGTCTGCCCGTCCTCGGCACCTGAGTGTTGGGGGGTGGGGGGGACCCCGAGAACGCGGACTCCGGACACCATGGGTTCTTAGGTGTCTATCTCAATGAAAACCTAACTCTGACATGAAGGTCAGCCAAACAAATCAGGGGAGGACGGGTAAGGGGCTAAGTGGGCAGCACCCGTCCGTGACTGTGAAGACACAGCCTGAACCCGATGGGCCCCGGGCTGTGCTCGGGGAACGGGCTCCGCCGTGTAAACACGCCTGTCCGCGGAGCCCAGCTCGTTACCGCGAAGCATCTGGAAACAGGGCTCCACGGGCACGAGAGCCACTGCGGGAGGGGGCCTGACCCCCACGTGACCCCCCTCTTCTCTGTCTCTTCTGCCCGGAAGGGGCTTCCCGCCCCCACCCCAAGGGTGGTGTCTGAAGTGGTGCCCAGAGGCCCCAGCCCGTGCCCCCCGCCCGGGGACGCAATGGCGAGGGGGGGGGTCCGCGGGGCAGAACCCCCTCCCCTTCCTGCTACGGGAAGAGTCAAACCCCCCATTTCCCCAACTCGCTAGTCAGTAGCGCAGACACTAGGCGAGCACCCCCGAGCTCGGTCAGCCACGGGGCTGGGGGCGCCCACGACCCGAAGAGGCGTCGCAGGCAAAGACACACGTGCACAGCTTTAAACCAACTTTGTGATTTTTATTGGTGGGCGACAACTCGTGTACCCCTAGAGGTCACTACACTGTACAGTCGGAGACGCGGCGCCGCGGAGGGCGGACAGCAGGATTACAACAGCAGCTTCGGGGAAGCTCCACCTCCACTGTTTTGCCCATTTTTCATTATGTGCACACAGAAGCATGAATGCGATTTGAGATCGTTTAATGGCAATGACGTGGACGACCCCGTCTACGCGGACGACCTCTCCCCTCCAGGGACCTGATCTGCAACGTGCGCGGGAGCAGCTTTTCACCGGGCGGCCGTTAGAATGTAGTTTTCCTGTTAGGAACCAGCAACTTACTTTTTGTATTTATGTTTCTTTTGAAGAACTATTTCTTCTCTGATAATTGGCTCATTTTTATCGTTTATCAAAAACTAAAGGGTGGGGCAGGAAAGTGTGATGGATTAAAAAATTTATTTTTTAAGGAAAGATAAAATTCATTTTCACAAATTTACAGGGGTTGCTGGTGCAGGATTTGTTCTACTAACGCGATCCGACGGGGAGTCAGACGCACGCTCCCCTTCTCACTCAGGAAACAGCATTATCTCAGCAAGACGGGTTCTGTGTTCTCTTAAATCAAGCGACAGTCTGGTTCAACCGAATGATTTGGATTTGGAAGGCAGGCGTCCACGCGAGCCGCTGCACACGGGCCCCGGGCGCCTGCTCTCCGTTCCAGCCCATTCTGCCGAGGCCAGCGAGGCCCTCTCCAGGGAGCCAGAGCGCCACCGGGGACGGGAAGGGAGTCGGGGGGAGAGGCGGCTGCAAGCGGGCGGCGGGCACGCGGGCGGCGCTACAGCAGGTCCACGCGGCGGTAGTACAGGAGGTAGGCTGTGCGCTCGGCCGCGGGCTTCACCACCTGGGACTGGCTGACCACCTTGACCGTCTGGTCGTCGATGCGCAGCCAGCCGTTCAGGCCGATCTGGAAGACGTCCGTGGTGTAGTGGCCGCCCGTGGCGCTGCTGCCGTGATGGTAGACCACTGCAACGAGAGGGCCCGGCGCCGTGAGAGGCCGCGCACGGCCACGCCCCTCATCCGGAGCCCCCGACAGGTCACAAGGAAAGTTACACACGCTCCTTTTAATGACACGCCTAACGTCAAAGGCGTCACCACCTCAGTGGGGTTGCCCCACGCACCGGCCCCTCGGGCGAGGACCACCCTCCACGGCGAGCACCGGGGGCGCAGCGCAGGAGACCCCCAGCAGCACGCATTGGCCGGCCCCCAGAAATACCGCGCAGAGACCGCAAACCCTCAGGCTCTTGATCCAGCCCATCCCCTTCTAGGCTGTTCTAGAGAGACCACCGGCAGCTGCACGGAGGTCTGGTAACAGTGACAAAGTGAGGAGGCCCCAGTGCCCACCGCGTGTCAGGCAGAGGAAGAGACGGAGCGCCGCGGGGCAGGGGCAGGGGCAGGCCGTGAGGACCGGAGAAGCCCAGGCGTTCTGGGACCGTCCTCGGGAGAGGCCCTCAGGGTGCTGTGTGGGCGGGGCGTGCGGCATCCCCGCGGAGGTGGTTCATGTTTTAACAAATGAGCCCAAACACTGAAAAGTAGCGCTTGTTACTTAAAAAAAAAAAACAACCTGTAATTCAATCAATAAGCCTTTGGTCAAAGGCCTAAAAGAAAGACACCCAACCCCTGGAGACGCAGTGGAGTCCCCCCAGGAGGAGGAGGAGGAGGGCCGGCCGGCAGCAGGCAGGAGCCGGGGGCAGGGACGCACCTCTGGAGGACAGGGCCCGTGTGCCACCGCCCGTGAGGGACAACACTCGCTGGCGGCAAGGTCGCCGGGCCCAGCAGCAGCTGTCACTCCAGGACGGGGACCACACTGGCTGGCCCCGCGGACTGGGAAGAGGACAGCCCCTCGGGCAAGGAGCCTCCGCACTGGCGGGGCAGAGGTGCCGGCCGGGCGCTACCCCTGCGGCCCCGAGACAAACACGACCGGCCCTGGTAGGCGGAAGACAGCAGGACACCAGTGGTGGGCCTGGCACACACGGGGCAGGTCACAGCGATCAAGAGGCCCGACACAGCTTGTCCCCCGAACCCCACGTCCACTTCGGGACTTTCATCCTGGAACCTCGCCTCCGAGACCTGACTCAGACAAGAGTTTTTATAAAGGGACTGAGTCCGTGGGGTCCGAGGAGCTGTGGGTTTGGGTTTCCTGCAGGAGACCTGGGTTCTCAAACTGCGGGAGCCCCAGCCGGACGGGCAGGCAGAGCAGGACCGCAGGGGGCTCCCTGAGCAGGAGGCAGGGATTCCCGCCCTGGCCCCAGGTGGGCAGCCCGCCCCCCCCCCCCCCCCCCCCCCCCCCCCGCACCCCACAGCAGCCCCGGGGGAAGGACAGCAGGGAGGCGGCAAGGCCGACCTTCATCTCCCCCCAGGACCTCAGGCCCAGCCTCAGGGCCCTGTTGGTCCCCGGGGCCCCCCACCCATGGCGGCAGAACTCCCAAGACAAGGCAGGGCTGGGAAGGCTCGGACACTCGGCAGGAGCACGGGGTCCAGGTCTGGGGAGCAGCTGTGACTGGCTGACACTGGGGAGAAGAGAAACTCAAAGGCACAGGCTGGAAGGAAGAGAGAGCTGAGCGGGCCTGAGCCCTCCCGGTGCGCACGGGCACCTGACCCGCTCACCACGCCCCACCGACTTCCTACAGGCCCAAGGCGGACTGGCAGGGGTGGGCGTGGGGGGCGGCCATGCCGCTCCGGGCCACGGCAGAGCGCGGGGTCTCTTGTTTTCTATAACGGGGTCCCTGCCACCCATTTCTCAGGACAGCTGTGAGGAATAAATGAGATACCACAAAAAAGGAACCTGATAGAAGGTTCACTAACTAAACGTGAGCATCAGTAAATGGGAACTTGGTTTAAATCACACGCAGACTGAGCAGAGCCAAGACAAAAGGAAGGAAATGAAGCAGCTAATCAATCTAATAAAAATGGCCAGAAAGCAGGCGCAGCTGCTGCAGACAGCTCCCGCCAGAGGTGGCGTAAAGCCTGAGAGACCCAGGAGACGCAGGCTACCGAGGAGGAAGGACGGACGGACAGACAGTATGAGACAGGGAGCTCTGGACCCAGGGGCAGGGGTCTCTGCGTCCGCACACAGGGGCCGTGACCGCAGCAGGAAAGGTCCCACCTGCGAACTGCCCTCCAGGTGGCCTCCGACCCAACCTGATCCCAACCCCGACCCCAAACAGAAATTAGTTATTAAACAAGGTCTGAAATTGGAATCAGCTCAGAACCAAAAGGATATTCTGTCCACCCAGGTCATCAGGTCAAGCACATTTTCAAGAGATGCACACGGCCTGACCACGTCCAGGGCCACCAGGAGGCAACCCTTCTCTACGCTGAGCGGGGTGACAGCAAACCGGGCCTGGGTCCTGACCCCTACGTCCCTGCTTTGGTAAGGAGACAGCATGCACATGCACTTACCTGCAAAGAGCCTATAGGTTCTGTGGCATTTAAAGTTCTTACTTTTAACCCCTGGAGAAAGCAGTTCTGAAAAACAAAACATAACATCTGCGATCTATAACAACGCACTTGCAGGAAGGCTCAGGGCGCAGGGTCGACGGGTGCGCAGGCCCGCTCACACCCGCCCCCGGGGAAGAGCAGGAAAACTCAACAAACCCCGTCCCCTCCCCTCCCAAGCACCGCCCCGTCGGAGGCGGGCCGCTGAGAAGCAGGAGGAGCTTGCGGAGCCCGTGCAGGTCCCGCTAGGAACCCCTTCAAAGCGCATATTCTACGAAACGGAAAAGAAAGCCGCCCCGCCCCCGCCCCCGCCCCCACGTAGAAACACAACAGCCCCGGGAAACCTAAGAACGAAGACATTTTGCAGGTGAGGCCACAAAACTGCCGCCAGGTAAGAGCAGGATGGTCTGTCCCACGAGGCGCCGGCCCACCAGCAGGCGGCGGGAGGCCCTCTCCTGGGTACCCGGCCCCCCTGCAGGGACAACTCCCTGCAGGGACCCTCCTCACAGACCTCATTTCTCTTTCTAGAAAGCACTACGGGGCAGCCGCTAAGAAAACATGTGTAACAAGACAACCTGAACCTGCGAGGCCCAGCTTCCTGACAGAGGCCTGTGGCTGGCGGGGGACACAAATCTGACACACGCGTCACTGCAACACGAGGACAGATGAACCCCAATGGCCTATGGGAAACATTCCTTCACTTCACTAAAAAGTCCACTGAACAGGCTGGCCCAGGCAATTGTTAATATTCGGCACCAAAAAAAAAAA